>NC_056561.1:13421040-13508835 GCF_013358625.1 Macadamia integrifolia
TTAATTAGAACACATACCTCTTCAAATTCCCTTAGAAATAGGTATGCATCCTCAGAGGTCAACCCATGAAAGTGGGGCAACATAGTGATGTATTGAGATTTGAGTTCAAAATTATTGCCCTGGGCTTGTGGTAGAACTATACAGGAAGGTTGGGCTGTTCTAGCATGGTAGAACCTATCTTTCAGAGATTTAGGTGAAGGGTTTTGCTGTTGGTCTCCCATATTGAAGGGTTTTAAAGAGAGCAAACGTATAGGGTCACTACTTGTTGGATCTCTTCTTTCTAACCGATTCTTAGTATTACGTACCCACCTAACACTCATGCAACAGAAAACTACCCATAACTAGATTAAGACAAGCACAAAAGAATGGATAGCAAATTTTTTTTTTTGGCTTTTTGAGAGCTTACCGACAGGGATCCGGGGTTGCTCAGGTCAATTCCTGAGGTACTGCTACAGGGCGAAACTTGTCTTTATCATACTATAAGGCATGGCGACCTCCACCGATACAACTATTATTGCAAGTTGTTCTTCTGAAGAATTTAATAAAAGAAAAAGGAAAAAGCAAAACAAAGCAAATAAAGCACTCCGATTTACTAAAAGAAAGCGAAAAATAACATGAAACTGTCTCCCCGGCAACGACGCTAAATACTTGTTTGAGATTTTAAATGTAACCGTAAGTGTACGGATCAGTGTAGCTATGGGTCGAACTCAGGGAGAGCAGTCACTTTATTTTATTTTCTTTTAATAATGCGAAAGTGAACCTATTAATGGTTGTGATCTAATTCTAACTACTGTCCTAAACATATGTTTCTAAAATAACGTCCTAACTATTCGTCATCTAAGAATTTAAAGACACAAGCCACGCAATTAAAATTAAATAAATAAATAAGTGAAAATAAACAACCCACACAATTAAAAAAAAATAAAGAAAAAAATACTGAAATAAAAATAAAGTAAAAGAAAGGGGAGAAAGCTAGAGAGAGACTCACAAGTAGATTTCTCTACTTAGCCCGTGGGATGCATCATAATATGAGCTTCCCTACTTGACCAGAGAGTCACTCTTACAAGGGTTACTCTACTTGGCTTTAGGGAAAGGGAGACAATTAAAATAAAAGCAATAAATTGATGGTTCTATGGCTAGGTGGGGCAAAGCCAACACATACAGTAGCCATGAACCTTGGGGGAAAGGGATAGCAAGAATGTAATGACTGAAATTAAAATCCTAAATTAGGAAAGAAAGGGTAGTCATAAGAAGGAATGAGAGGGGGGAGAGAAGACTACTGAGGGAACCTACTTACTTGAACTTCAATGTTTGAACTTGAAAGCTTGGGTGATTTGAGATACTACCAATACTAAAAACCAGATCTGGAATAAACTAAATCTAAAATTTATAGTACTAGAGAAAACAAATCTTAAAAAAAAAACTGACTTGAAAAAAAAAAGATGCTCCACGGCTCGTGATCTTATCACCTAGATCTAAGCCTAGAACTATAACTTTAAAAATTACAACTCAATTGCATAGATCATAAACATAAAAGGCTGAATAAGAATAATAGGCGGGGGGGAGGAAGGGGCTTTTATAGGGTTTTTTTCTTACCTCCTTCCTTCTACAAACCTTCTTTAAGAAAAGAAAGAAAATAAAATAATATAAAATCTTGGTAAAAATCCTCATTCTCTGAGATATTGTGTGAGGAAAGAGAGAATCCTTTTCTAAAATTAACAAATTCTATTCCTTCCTTGCAATATTAACCAATATCTTACAATCTTGATTAAATCAGAAAGGAATCTCAGCCTGGGATCTTTTAGATCTTGTGAGGTGGCAAGGAGAGAGAATAATCTTCAGGATTTTATAGGAGAGAGAATGTGGTACCAATGAGTGGGTCCCACCTTTGGATTGGTTCTTGATTCACTTTAAGCACTTTCTCTTGTAGACTTGGAAACTGAGAAAAAAAAATAAAAAATAAAAGTAGTACTATCCAAAGTGGGGCCAAATGTACACTTATATCCCTAAGATTTCACACATTATTGTGCTCATTAGCTTCCCTAGACTCTAAGGGCTCCTCATTGTCTAGATGAGGGAAATAATCCTCGTCCTCCTCGCTCACGTACTCTCCCTCCATATCTACCGGCCCATGCTCATCAGCCTCCTATGGTGCCCCTATTAGCACTGGCAACCTTAGCCTCTTCAGATTTTCCTTAGTAAACTTATCCCCTGGGTATTTCCCTTCCTCACCTGACAAATCCATCTGAAAATACTCAAACACCTTGGTAAGCGATTTACCATAAGGCAAGCTGAGTCATTGGGGTAAGTGGTATGGTATTCCATCATCTTCATCATAACATAGGGGAGGCAAAGGCGGGAATCACTCCCTTCCAGGGCCATAGAGAGGTAGTATGCAAGGTAAGCTATCATAAAGCTTACCTGGATCCTATGACATGCTCTAGAAAGCAGATTGAACTAGGCCAGGCGCGCAAAAACTCGGGCGGCTACATTATAGGCAGTCTCAGACAATGGATGCACCTTATGTCCACATATGGTCTCAAAGATGACCTCCTACATCTTCACACTCAAACCCGAACCCACAGCCTTGATCCTTGGAGGGTTATAAAATAGGCACCTCCAGCTGATATACCCAAGATGGCTGCCAACAGATCCATACTTAGAACAATGTCTACTCCCTTCACTAGAGTGGTGAGAGTGTACTGCCCATCCATAAAGGAAGCCTCCAGGTTACAATAGAAGTAGCGGACAAGGTCCTTATGGCATGGACTATCAGGGTGGAGCATGGATTCCCAACCCAAGGCCGTGAACCTCTCCAACATCTCATAATCTACAAAGACCTCGGTCATTGCCGTCTTTTCCATCATGACCGACCGCTTAGAAAATGTAGACTAGGCAACAGCTGCCTCAGTACTATGGAACAAGCTCTCGTTATAGTTTGTAGGATCAAAAGAGGGGTTCCTTATGGGCTGAGCCCGTGATGAAGAAGAACCAGGGGTAGCATTCCTCCCCCGGGAGGTAGTAGTCTTCCTCCTTTTGGAGGAGGAGGCGGTCTCCTTGCCTTTCCTGGAAGACATCCTGAAAACACAAGGGAGATGTGTAAGTGAAATGAATAGGGAATATTAAAAGAATGTGATAAGCAATATTTAAAAAAAAGGGGGGGGTCCTATGAACAATTATATGAATAAGAGGACCTCTAAATGCATGGATAGATACCAAAATGCAATGAAATTAACGGAATGAACTTGGAAGAAAATGAAAATTTGTGATAAAGACATGGATGAATGAAAATCTATATAATACCCAAATGCAATTGAATGGGAAACAAGGAGCATGATGATGGTAAATGGTTGCAATTGAATTAAAGAAAAAGGGATGGAAATCCCTAAACATTTGATTGAAGACAATGGAGTTGTACAGGAGAAAAGTGAGATAATCATGAAGGGAAATTTCTATCCCTAAAATGAAATTATTCAAACTATTTCACAAGCCATTGATAGAGGATGGACATAGTGGCATTGTTACTCATAAGAGAAAATATAGAAATGAAGAAAAATCCCAAATTCCAAGGATTTTTAACCATAAAGGGGGTAAATATTTATCAAAAAGAAGAAAAAATCAAGCACACACGAATGGAAATGACTGCTCTACAAATGGGTGTGTGCAATGAGAGTGAAGAATAACATTTGAATCATCAATTAGAGACACAGAAAGAAAAATGAGAAGGGAAACCCTAAAACAAAGAAATTAGGGCAAGGATATGAGATTTCTATCTATAAATCGGTCAATCAAGGCCAAAAAATTATAGAAAGCATAAATGAATCACCACATTGTTAAGAAAACAAATATTCCATGGAAAAAATGAAGTATATGGTGAGATTCCAAGTTTCTACAGGGAGAGAACACCGAAAAAACATGATTTCAAAGAGAAAATGGAGAGAAGGAACCTACTTGGGTACTTGAGATGATGAAGAACGGTTAGAACATTGATTTGTTGAGTGAGAATCATGAGTTGAAGTGTTTGATAGGACCCCCAAATCACCCTAGTTGAGTTTGGAAAGAAGAAGAAGAGAAAGTGGGAAATAAGGGTTTTAAAAACCCCTTCTAAATCGGTCTCAGACGAGATCGATTGGCCACCGACCAGCGAGCCTCTGCCCGACCTTACTCGTCGGTCTTGCCCACCGGTCTTGACTGTCAATCTGAGTATCAAGGCCTCAAATTGGCCTATGTTACAGAATTTTAGCATTTTGTGCCTTCTAGGCTCCAATTAAATGTCAATAGGGGTGTTTCACCGCATAGTCAACGTGGCGAGACTAAACTATGCAGTGATAATTAATGTGGGCATGTTTGGTTATGTGGTGTGGTGCATCAATGTAGCCTATGATATAAAATGCGTTGATTGAGAATATATATATATATATATATAAATGTTGTGGCACTCAAGCAATGCTTATGTTTTGGAATAATCCAGGTACGAGACATCGTGGCACGTATCAGATCCGGTGGTCGTGCCCATGGTACCTCTCGTGGTTGGCCACCATTACCTGTGAACCTTGACCTGTGGGTCAAACCATACATCCACCACCATAAGTGGATCATGATCCAGAGGAAGTTCAGGGTAACCCACCCATGAACAAAATCCAGGGTCCCCTAGATGTCATCACTCTTGGTGATGTGGCGACCCTTATACAACAGTTGCAAGGGGTTTTCAGTAGTAGTTGGTTCAATAGCAACAAACCTTTATGGCTGCTATGCAATAATACTTGAACCCTACTCTATAGGGTCAGCCTCCTAGAAGAGTTACTCCTTAGGACCCTCTAGTGGGGTCAGGAGTTGGAGTACAACTTGGACGAATGCCGCCTGAGGTGTAGATCAACTAGGAGGTACCCCTCCGGTTCCACCATATGGCACTCCGCCATTTGTGATGCCTCCACCCTATCCATACTATCCACCTTATCACCCACCAGCCACCACTACGATAAAGGTGGTCGAATCTTTTAAGAAGTACATGCCACCCATCTTCACCAAGGTCGGTAATGACCCGTCAGAACCGGATTGGTGGATCCAAGAGTTGGAGAAAGTGTTTGATATAGTAAAGTGCATAGAGGCACAAAAGCTTATCTATGCGGGGTTGCAACTTAGAAATGAAGCTGATTCTTGGTGGAAAGATTTCAAGCCTATATTGATGGCATCTCACCTTGAGCCTATTTGGGAGAATTTAAAGAAATGTTATTGTCAAATTACTATCCAAAAAGCTTCAGAGACAGCAAAGAAGCAGAGTTTATGGCACTAACTCAAGGGAGTAAAATTGTTCTAGAGTAATAGCAATAGTTTGAAAGTTTATTCTATTTTTCTCCTCGCCATATGAGGACAGCTAAGGAAAAAGCCCGAAAATTTTTGAAGGGGCTGAAGACATCCATCGGTACAGTACTAGAGGGATTGAAGAGATTTACTTCATTTTTTTTCACTCGATTCCATGTGGCTGACCCCATTTAGTTGGGATAAGGTTAAGATATGTTGTTTTTATTGTTGTTGTTGCACAAACTGTGCAAAAAACCAAGACAATGGAAGACAAGTAGAAGGGAGAGCCATCCCTTACACCGAGAGTGTGGAAGAGGGCAAACCCATATGCTGATTCGGGTGGTCCGAGTAAGAGCTTTCGTGGATCATACTCCTATGGTTCCACCTATAGACAACCCTATAGGCCTTCGGGGTATTCTTCCCGACCTACTAGTGGGCTGGACACTACATCATTTTGCCCGAACACTAGTGTGGTGTCTACGGCTCTGAGACTCCCTCGTCATCCAGTTGCACCAGAATCAGTATAGAGAGCTCCTGCTCTGGTTCAGACATTTCCAGGCCGATGCTATAATTGTCATTCCTACAGGCACTTGGCCACGGATTATCAATACCCAGTAGCGACATCACCTATTTGGCCCCCGTGCATAGACCTACATTGACTCAGGGAAACTAGCCTCATGAAGGATGTATGCCCTAATAGCTGAAGGGGCTAAAGCTAGTACTGAAGTAATAGCAGGTACACTTAATTAAAAGACTTCGTGATTTAAAATTTGAGTAACCTGTTATGCTTATATGCAATGCAATGCTAGGTGTTTTGTCTATATCACGTATACTTGCATATGTCTGTTGACACCTAATTTTGTCACCCTCCTCCAACTATGATGAAATGTTGATCTTGGGCGTCACTTCTGACTTCCGATCAACAGAGATGACAGACTAAGAAAACCCAGAAACATTTCACTACCTGAAAACCCTGGAAACCCTGCACGAGAGAGAAAAGGGTCCAACTTTGACTTTCTATATACGAAGGAATCTAATCAAGATGACCATACAGATGGATAGTGCTAAAAGATACGATTCTGATGATATATGGCACGTCAAAATTGGACTGTCGGATCTCTAGCAATTGTCCCAAAAAAATTATATTTTCCCATATGTATGTTGCGTACATTGGCAAGCCTATTGCAAACTTGTAAAATCTCCTACCTACCCACATACCCTAAATTCATCATCTACCTAAAAACCCCAAAACCCTGCACAGGAGAGAAGAGGGTCCAATTTTGACTTTTTATATACAAAGGAATCTGGCTAAGATGACTGTACAGATGGATAGTGTTTGAAAATATGATTCCAATGATATAAGGGCATGTCAAAATCAGACAATCGAATCTCCCATGATCATCACCGAAAAAATCCATGATCACGTACGTTGTGTGCACTGGCTAGTAGGCTAGCTCGCACGCATGTTGTGTGCTGGCCGCAGCCTAACACATGCCTGCTACCCAACCAACCCTGCCCACACGCGTGCTTCACGTGCTGGCCAAAAGGCTAGCCCAAATAACCTCATGCACAAGACACTGTGGACCCAGCTTGCGCCCCTGCACAACTCATCCCGTGCCCCCATATGTTGCAGCTCGTGCCTTTGCACGACCTAGCCCATGCCCCCACATGACATAGCATACACCCCTACACAACCCTGCTCACGTACCCACTGGCTACAGCCCGTGCCTGTGCCTACTACTACTTGTGCCCATGTGCGTGTTGCCTCGCGCTATGTGCTAAACATGCATGCTGCCCCGTGTGCTATGTGCCACACACCAATGCCATTTTCTCGCGTGCCATATGCCGCACACCAATGCCACTGCCCGTGTGCCATGTGTCTCACAACCATGCCATTGCCCGCACACCTTGTACACATTATCTGCCCTCCCGTGCTAGCCTTGCCCCGTGCACTTTGGTCCAATCTTGTGCTCTACCGTCAATGGTCAGGATTGGTATTCCACTGGTCTGGTGGGTGAAGAGATTTCCTCTCCACCCACTTGAGACCAAAACCCACCTTTTGGCTAAGAATTCTCTCTCCCAAATAAACCCCTTTTACCCATTGGATAAAAGCCCTCTTCACCCACTTTAGTCCAAAAATCCTCTTTTGTCCACTGGTTAAAAACTCTCCCTCCTCCTCATTGGCCCGAAAATCCTATAAATATCCCCCTCCTTTGGATTTTACACTTCAAATAACTCCACCTCACTGCATAGTAGTGAAGCCTCTCTCCTCCTCCCCTCCCCCTTTTGATTTTCTTTGGGTCTTCGGAGCGATCTTCGTTAAGATCTAAAATCTTATTCGGATCTACGAAGTGTTCTTCAGGACTTTGAACATCTTTAATCCAAGTCTTTAGCCCAATCTAGTTTTTACCAAAAATAGTAAGTTCTTAGCCTCCCCCCTTTGAGTGTTCTTGGTTTTTACCAGAAATAGAAATCCCTCCCCCCTTGAGGTTCTTCGGGTCTACGAAAAGAACTTTTTCAAGATGTAAAGTTCTATTCGGATCTTCAAAGTGTTCTTTAATCCATTTTTAGGTCCGTTTCTTTCCAAAAATAGTAGTTCCTAGTAGAAGCTCTGTTCGAGTGCCCTTAGAATCTTTTCAGAAATAGCCATTTCCAGCAAAAGTTCTGCCGAAGTGCCACATCAGCCTAGCCCTCCCCTAGTCTATCCCCAATGAAAGCTCTTCCGGAGTGCCACCTCAGCCTAGCCCTCCCTTAGCCTATCCCTAGCGGAAGCTCTATCTGTAATACCCTACTTCTTAAACCCGGTCTGATTACACAGTTGACTCGGTTTAACCATGTAGGACCCGAACCGGAGAGGGTTAAGGCGGGTTCCTTATGGACCATGACGGCAAGGGTGACTTTAAACACCGGCTAGCCAGACAAGTCTAAGTCAGTGCCAGAGGAGAGGGGTGTACTCAAGCCGTGTACATGCACATATCATAAAGCCATGTATAGATAAAGTAGGTACGTAGTCGTATCTTAAAGCGTATACGTGTATTATATCTTATGCCGAGAGTGAGATTCGTGCCGAGAGTCGAATTCCATCAAAATCCCACTTGGTGACCAATTTTCAGCCCTCAGGTGGGTGGTCACAGGTGGGCGCATCCGCCCACTTGAGTGACCCACCCATGAGGTTACAAGATGTTTTAAAAGGTATAAATAGCTATCATTATGTTTTTTTTTTCCTTTTTCTCATTTATGACACTCGGGCGTTTGGTGAGAAGAGTAAAGAGGAGAGAGAAAAGAAGGGAAAGAAGAGGAAAAGGGAAGGAAGAGGAAGAAGAAATGGATTTCAGCAGCGCTGAGGTTTGATCTTCCCATTCCGACGTCGGAAGAGTGATCTCCAATACGAGATCTACGTTTAGAGGTGAGCAAAGGCTAGGCTCCTTAAACTTTCACCATACCCAAATGAAATCCTTGATTTGGGTAGAGTTTCTTGAGGTCTCGTAAATCCCCCTTACGATGATGAATCTAAGGTTTAATAGATGGTTTATGTGTTGATTTTGAAGGATTTGAAGGAGTGTTTCCACGGTTGGAGGAGCATTGGTGATTTGAAGTGATTTTGGGGTCTTTGAACGAGTTCTTGGGCAAAGAAGGTAAGATGGCTTCCATTCCTTAAATCTAACCTAGATCTAGGTTAGAACCATCTTATGAGGCCTTGAATGTGTGAAGAATGGATTTGGAAAAGCCTATTTGATTCCCCAGAGGTTGGGGAAGGTTTGGGAAAAAAATGATATTTTCCTGCCAAGACCGGTGGGCCAAACCGGTGGGCCAAATGGCCCGCCTGAGGGCACTCGCCTGAGAGGGCAGGCCCTCGGGGCCAACCGACTGGCCCAATCAGTGGGCCGACCGGTGGGCCAACCTATCCGTCGGTCCTAGCAGGGCCCTCGAGGCCAATCGATGGGCCCAACCGATGGGCCGACCGATGGGCCAACCTACCCACTGGTCAGGACTGGTGGGTCTGACTGGTGGGTCAAGGCAAGTGGGCTGTCTGACCCATCCGTGAGGCTCCCAATGTGATTTTTATATTCGAATGGACCCAAAACGGATGTGCGACCTTCTCTTAGGATTCTAAACATGATTTTGTCACCAAATCTTGTTAGTTTTGACCCTAAAGTGATGAAATGCTAACCCCATTCACTCATAATAGGTTTACCAAATCTTATGCTTCTCGCACCGGATCTCACCCGTACCAGGCGTGAGTCTTTGTAAACTACAGGTAAGTGGGGAGAGGACGTTTGGCCTTGTTTCAAGGCTTGATTGGCATTCATCTAATTGTATCTAGACTAGCCATGTCATCATGCAAATGCTATGTAGCTTAGCCATCTTCATATTTTATGCCATGTGTGCTGTGTTCATTTCTCAATGCCAAATGATGATATGCTTATGTGATGAATGTTGACATCATTGTGGATGATGCATTAATAGACTACATGCCGTAGTCGGCTTGGAAATGAGTGCATTGGTGGCCTGTGGAATGGGATGCGGTGGCACTATGCAATCGTACTATGTCATATAGGAGCATGCGGTTTAGGATTATCATCTTCCCATGCTATGACCCTTCCCAATAGGGATTGAGGTGTTGGGTTACCATTTGGGGGGAAGCAGTGGTCGCGGTTGTTGGGTCACTATGGCGGTTAGACATATGCCTGGCTAGTCATTAGGACTGTCAGCAACCTCGGTGGTATATTCAAGAGGGCCAATCGTACTGCTTTTAAATTACTGGAGTTAGCACCTTTAATTTCTGTCATTTACTTTATGTTGAGAGTTGATGGTCGGTATGTTTTACTTTTTTGAGTACTCACGGTGGGCCTTCTCCGATAGCCCTATAGGTGTATTGCGGGTTGGAGTTCGCGGCTCGTACCCATAGTATACGCACACTGTGGTTGTAGTAGGACTAAACCAAAGACTTAGTAATGTTGTTTAGGTAGATGTGATTAAAAATGAATTGCATAGCATATAGTGCATATGGTTGTGATTTGTTGTGTGGACTGCTGTGTGGTCCTTCTTTTCACTTATTGAGCCAGTGAGCTCATCCCACGTGTGCACCTCTTTTAGATGATTTTACAGGTCATCAACCTGAAAAGCACGGGTCGGGCCCCACAGTTGAATTCCCTGAAGAGGATTGGTGGGTCCCCGAGGAATTAGAGCACGACACAGATTGCTCATGCGAGGGCTGTGCTACGGGATAACAGTTTTGATGCCGAGCTGAGCTTTACTGTTGATACCGAGCTGAGCTTTACTTTTGATATCGAGTTGAGCTTTACCTTTTGATACCGAGCTGAGCTTTACTTTTTGATGCTGAGCTGAGCTGTACCCTTTGTGTTTTTGATGATCTCTTTTGTGTACTTGATATGTAAATTGTATTCTTTTGTGTAAATATCATGCCTGCGGGCCCACATGTACTTAACTATGTATTACAATTTGGGTATCAAGTATAATGGAAATATTTATAGGTAAATTAAGTCTTTTGCTGAATTGATGAACACTTTCTTAGTTGTGTGTATGTTGTGGTTGGATACTGTATCAGATGATCCTGGCAGGTTTGGGTTAACCGGTGTTAACCCGGTCGCTGGCCCGGTTCTGTGTGAACGGGGTGTGACAACGGTGGTATCAGAGCGTGATGCTCTATTCCACTCACAACATACCATTAGACCCCATAGAATCTGTAATAAGAAATGGGTTGGGTTAATGTAAAAAACTTTAAAGAGTTAAAAACCAAAGAAAGAAAGTAATAAAAATGGTTGCATTTAGTTATTGCATTCATGGCATGCACGAGAGAAAATGAAAGATTAATTAATTAATGTCATAACCCATCGAGTATGAGTTTAACGAAATTTCGACAGCATAACGGCGCAAAATGAGATTTCCAAAAATTTTCCACACAAACACCTGATAAACAACATATATATAAATATCAATGATCAAAATTAACAAAAGGCATCACAACTAAACTACACAAGTATTCAAACATACAAATTCACCACAAACCACCATCAAAACACATCACCCCACAAATAAGTCCAGTTACAGAGAAAGTACAATAAGATCAACAACATGAAACAGGTGAGAAGCTGGTGTGGATGAGCTAAGTCCTCACTGGTCATCGTCATCGTCATCGTCCAATACTACTACTCCGTTCACCTGAGGTCTAGAGTTAACGTTGAGTCGACGATCGTAGTAGTCAAACCTCGAGTTCACCAGTTGTACATCCCTCCAAAGTCAGCCAAAATCTGCTGAAATGGCATTGGCCGTTGTATCCAAGTCCTGGCCCAGTCTGAGAAAGGAATTCTCCAAAGTAGCCTACCTCTCCAGGATGCGTTCCTCCCTAGAAGCACTCTCATCCAGTCTTCTTAACAGCTGATCTTGCCCTTCCTTCAAAGCCCTCATAGTAGACATCATGCCCTCAAAATCATATGCACCACTCTCAGGTGGTGGGGCTCTATGCTGTGGGCCTGCAGCTCTAGTGAAGCCAGGATCAGCACCTCTCGACTCATGAGGCACCTCCTCAAGGATGTCCTCGTCCACAAAATCATCCTCCCCACCCTGAGGAACATAGTCCTCATCCTCCTCACTAGACTCCTCCTCCATGGGAACATCCTCCCTAGGGGCAGCCCTCCTTTCCCTACCTCTCTGAGCTCTTGCTCTCTGAGGTACATCCATAAGAGTGTGGAGACCCATCCTCAATAGATTTCCCTTGTCAAACTTATCTGCTGGCATTTTCCCCTCCTCACCACTCAGGTCCACCCCAAAGAACTCAAAAATCCTGGTGAGGATCCTGCCATATGGAAATCCTCCATCCTCGAGGTGAGAAGTATGGTGCTCCATGGTCTTGAGGATGACGTAAGGTAAGCACAAGTGCTTGTCACCCCCTCTAAAGCCTTATAAATGTAGAAGGCTAAGAAGGCCGCCATGAAGCCCGCCTAGTTCCGATGACCTCCTCTGGGGAGCAAGTTGAACTGGACCAAACGGGCAAACACACGAACCTCTGGGAAAAATGATGTCTCGGAATCCGGATGCTCCCTGCTGCCATAGATGGTCTCATAGATGTGGTCCGGTATCTCCGAACTCATGAACGGGCCCATGGGCGTACTCTTGGGAGGACTGTAGAAACGGTGCCCAGCTGAAGAAATACCCAAAATACTAGCCAGGGTATCCACGGTTAGCTGAATGTCCACCCCCTTCACTATACTACTTATCGCATACTCTTCGTACTGGTAGGAAACCTCCAGGTTATAATAGAATCTATGAACCAGCTACTCGTAGCACGGACGGTCTATGTGGAGGATAGACTACCAACCTAATGCGGTGAACCCCTCTTGAAGTTGAACCTGGTGGAAGTCGTCAACTACCACAGTCTTCTCCATTATTACAGACCTCTTTAGGAAGGCCTGCTAGTTGGTTGCTGCCTCTGAACAGCGGAAGAGTTCCTTGTCATAGTCGGAAGGATCAATAGGGGCAGGTCTGGGTGGCCTTGTGCAAGGGGCTGGGGAACTAGTCCCCGTACTCTTCCATTTGGAAGCGGTGGTCTTACGCCGAGTAGAAGAGGATGCGGGTTCCTTGCCCTTGAGAGAAGACATCCTAGCAAGAAAAGAGGAAAGAAGGGTGAGTAAGGAAAAAAAAAAAGGAATAACAAAGGGAATAAATAGATGGGTGAGCAGTAAGAGGAAGCCCCAAAACCCAATTCTCGCAAAACAGAAAATATGACAGGCGAGGAATGATAGAGAGTCTATGGATGAAATGCATGGTAAGTGACAAAACAGAAATCATGGAAAAAATAGAATGTGAAAAAATGTGACAAGTGGGGAATGATGAAAAGTCTATGGATGAAAAGTCTATGAATGAAATGCCTGGCTAGTGACAAGACAGAGATTATGGCAAAACAACAATGGGACAGAAAGGGCATATATAGCATGGCAAGTAAAGAATAATAGAAAAAAATCCCAATTCTCATTGTGCAAGTTCAATCTAAGGAAAAAAATGAAAAGACTCACAATAGAGTAAAGCTTGAAGCTACAGGTCTAAGATTGAAATGTTATTGTAGTGCAATCAAGAATATGCAAAAACATCTGCTAATATGCTATTGAGGTCCACAAATATGAAAGGATGTAAAGAGAATCAAAGAGACCCAACACAAAAAAAAAGATGGATTTTCATGGGAAGAAATGGGATTTCAAACATACGGGACTTTCTATGATCTCTACAGCATGTCAAGTACAAATCAAATATAAGGCATTGCATTTGAGTTATTAATTGGGAAGAAAAGAGCAGAAATTGAAGAAATCCCCAAATTTGAGAAAACTAGGGCATGGTTAGGGTTTTCCACTCAAAAATTGAGAAGTAAATCCTAAAACTAGAAACAAATCACAGAGAAAACATCACATTCACATGAAATCTCTGTTCTATGGAAGGAAACACGGAAAAGAATTGAGATTTAAGACTACTCATGAGTTCTACCCCCAAAGTACATATTCTGAGAAGAAAATGAGGAAGAAACTTACTTGTGAGTAGAGGAGTTGAGTCTTCCCAAAACCGCCGGATTGTTGAGTGAGATCGCGAGTGGAAGCATCAAGGAGCTCTCAAAAATCGCCTGAGAGAGAGAGAGTGAGAGAGAGAGAGAGAAAGAGAGAGAGAGAGTGAGGAAGAAACGTGAGAACAAATGATGAACAGGGGCTTAAAAGCCCTGTTCATATTTTTTGCTCGGGTAGGACTGGCGGGTCAATCCGTGGGTCGACCGACGGGCCAACCTGCCTGCCGGTGTTAGACACCGATTGAAGATTTGGATCGGCGTGCCGACCGACAGCCCAACCTGCCCGTCGGTGGTAGCCCACCGGTTGAGAGAAAACTTGAAAATAAATAAATAAATATATAATAATAAAAAAGAAAGGTGGGGGTATTATTATTATTATTATTATTATTCTTATAATAATATACCTAAAAAAAAAGGGTGTGTGGATAGCACCATATGGTCGAGTGGGACCATCATCCGATTTGTTGAAGCACTAGCACCGTAGTTTCGGGATTAATCTATGGCTAGTTGCCAAACCTTCATACACTATAATACCCTGTGCGTTGGCATATGATTATGTGCCGATATCAATTCTAAGGTGTTTAACCAATGTGGTGTATGATATGTTTCAGGTACAGGGATACGATGGTACGTACTAGATCCGGTAGCAATGCACGAGGTACCTCACGTGGTCCTTGTCCAGTCGGTCAACCATCGAATCCCAGAAGGTCTCGCTCTGTGGGGCAAACCTCACTTCCACAACCTCTAGAGACCTTTGGTCAGGGTAGGGCACAAGGGGACCCACCTATGACTGCACTTCCGGACCCTCCACCGGTTATTACTCCGAGAGATGTTGCTACCATAATCCAGCAGTCACAACAGGCTTTCCAGCAACAAATGCTTCAACAACAGCAAGTATTTATGGTTGCTATACAGCAACAATTGGACCTTTCTCTAGGTCAACCTCCCCGGATACTTACTCCACAGGACCCGCTTGTAGGGTCTGGTACAGGGCCACAAGTGGGAGGTACCCCTCCAATTCCATCATTCAGTGTTCCTCCGTATGTGGTGCCCCCTCCATACCCTTACTATCTAGCTTATGCTCCCAATTACCCGCTGACGAATAATACATCAAAGGTACTGGAGTCATTCAAGAGAACTTGCCACCTGTATTCTCTAAGGTGGGGAGTGATCCTCTGGAGCCGGACCAGTGGATCCAAGAGCTGGAGAAAATATTTGAGGTGATTGAGTACACTGATGCACAGAAACTCATTTGTGCGGGGTTACAACTCAAAAAGGAGGCCAACTCTTGGTGGCAAGCCTCTAAGCCCGCACATCCGGAACCCACCTGGGAACAGTTCAAGGAGTTGTTCTTGGACAATCATTACCCACGTAGCTTTAGAGACCGTAAGGAGACGGAATTTATGGCCTTAACTCAAAGAGGTAAGACTATCCTTGAGTATCAGCAGCAGTTTGAGAGCTTGTTCCATTTTGCCCCTAGGCATATGAGGACAGTTGAAGAAAAGGCTGTAAGATTTTTAAAGGGCCTAAAGGCATCCATTGGGTCTGTACTTGAGGTCTTAGACTTGACAGACTATGGCCAGATTGTGCAGAAGGCCAAGACTATGGAAGATAAGTAGAAGGGAGAACAGTCCCTCACACCTGGACTGTGGAAGAGAACAAATCCATTTCCTAATATGGGCAACTCCTCCGAGGCATACCATGGGTTGTACAGTTCTGGGCCTACATACAGGCAGCCCTATAGGCCATCTGGCTACCCTCCTCGACCAACTGGTGGTTCGGGCTCTACATCTTTTTGCCCAAACACTAGTGCGGTACCTACAGTTCTGAGGCCGCCCCGACCTCCATCTTCAACGGGTCAAGGCAGAGGGGCCCCACCCCAGTTTCGGCGTCTTAGATCCGTTGGTTTAACTGCCATTCCTATGGGCACTATGCTAAACACTGTTGGGTCAGACCAACCTTGCCCTCCAGTCAGCCCTCTGCGTACTGACCTCCCTAACTCGAGGGAATCAACCACAGGGAAGGTTGTATGCCCTATCAGCTGAGGAAGCTGAGGCCAGCACGGAAGTGGTAGCAGGTACATTTTAAATTTAAGAATTTTCTTATGTTAAATATTGATGACCTGCTGAAATTATATGTATTGTTACACTAGGTGTCCTATCTATATCGGGCATACCAGCCTATGTTTTATTCGATTCAGGAGCTACACATTCATTCGTATCTAAGAGATTTTCTGAGAAACTTGGTATGCCACCCAGGACCCTAGATCATGGAATGATTGTTAGTATGCCTACTGGTAAAGTTACACAGTTGAAGGAGGTGTATGGGCCGTGCCCAGTAGAAATCAGTGGAAAGAAATTGGATGCACAACTCATTAAGTTCAATATGCAGAATTTCGATGTTATACTGGGCATGGATTGGTTGTCGGATCATCGAGCTAATGTGATGTGTGCTGAAAAGTTGATTAGGGTGATAGATGACGAAGGAAGAGAATTGGTATACCGAGCAGATAAAATGAAACGGATAAGAAAGGTCCTCGTCTCCGCCCTTCAAGCGGTAAAATTGTTGGAGAGTGGATGTCAGGGCTACTTAGCATCGGTACCTGATGTTGATGCAAGGATTACACCTCTAGAAGAGATAAAGGTGGTTAAAGAGTTTCGATGCATTTACCGCCTGATAGAGAGTTGGAGTTTGCCACAGACTTGGTTCCTAGAGCAGCTCCAGTGTCTAAAGCCCCATACAGGATGGCACCCGCCAAACTGAAGGAGTTGCAGATGCAGTTGCAAGAATTATTGGAGAAGGGGTTTATTCACCCAAGTGTTTCACCTTGGGGTGCCCTAGTATTGTTTGTTAAGAAGAAGGATGGCAGCTTGCGTATGTGCATTGATTACCGGGAATTGAATAAGCTAACCATTAAGAACCGATACCCGTTGCCACGCATTGATGATTTATTTGACCAACTACAGGGTGCCAAGGTATTTTCAAAGATAGACCTTCGATTAGGCTATTATCAGCTCAAGATAAAGAGCGACAACATACCCAAAACAGCATTCAGGACTCGGTATGGTCACTATGAGTTCCTAGTGTTATCTTTTAGGTTAACCAATGCACCGGAAGCATTCATGGATTTAATGAATCGAGTATTTCACGATGTCCTTGATAAATGGGTAATTATTTCTATTAATGACATCTTGATCTACTCCAAGACAGAAGAGGAGCACACTCAACATTTGAGAATGGTGTTCCAGAGATTGAGAGAACAACAATTGTTTGCCAAATACAGTAAATGTGAATTCTGGCTTGAGCAAGTTGGATTCCTGGGGCACGTAGTGTCTAAAGCTGGAATTGAGGTGGATCCTGATAAGGTGAAAGCAATAGTAGAGTGGGAAAGCCCTAAGAATGCCACTGAAATTAGAAGCTTCTTGGGTTTGGCTGGATACTACCGGCGCTTCATTGAGAATTTTGCTCGGATCTCAGCACCAATGACTAAGTTGACAAAAAAGGGTGTGAAGTTTGATTGGGTAGAGGAATGCGAGATGAGTTTTCAGGAGTTGAAGAAGAGGTTGGTGTCGACCCCTGTGTTGACCATCCCTGAAGGCACAGGTGGAATGACAGTCTACACTGATGCTTCCAAAGTTGGGTTGGGTTGTGTTCTCATGCAACGTGGAAAGGTGATAGCGTATGCTTCCCGACAACTAAAGGAGTATGAGAAGAACTATCCCACTCATTTTTGCCTTTAAGATTTGGCGACATTACTTGTATGGGGAGAAGTGCGAGATATACAGTGATCACAAAAGCCTTAAGTACTTTTTCACCCAGAAGGATTTGAACATGAGGCAGAGGAGATGGCTTGAGCTCATGAAGGATTATGACTGCGACATTCAGTATCATCCCGGCAAGGCTAATGTAGTGGCAGATGCGTTGAGTTGGAAGGCACAGACTGTGTCACTCTCATACTTAGCAGTCAGCCCACCACTTGTATAAGAGGCGGCGCTAATGGATGAAGCTCTCTTGTATGAAGGAGCAACCTTAGATTTTGAACGTCAACCAGAAAACCTTAAATGGTTGACTGTATCCTTGGCGGCTCTACAGGTGCATCCGACTATTAGGCACGAGGTAATAATGAAATAACCTTTGGATCCTGAATTGCAGCGGATTAGAGTTAAGGTTCAAGATCAAACAATAAATGACCCAGATTTTGTTTTAGCCAGTGATGGAGCATTGATGTTTCGAGGCAGATTGTGTGTACCCGATGATTTGGATATACAAGACAAGATAGTGCGAGAAGCACATAGCTTTGATTACTCACTCCACCCAGGAAGTACAAAGATGTATAAAGACCTCAAACAAAATTATTGGTGGCCAAGTATGAAAGTCACAATAGCTCTATATGTAGCAACTTGTCTTACATGCCAGAAAGTAAAAGCTGAGAGGCATCGACATTATGGTACTCTTCAGCCATTCCCAGTACCAGACTGAAAGTAGGATAAGATTACAATGGATTTCGTCACCGGACTACCATGTACACCTAAGGGGATGGACGTGATATGGGTGATCATTGATCAGCTTACTAAGACTGCTCATTTCATTCCCATCAAGACCAAGTTCTCTATGGCCAAATTAGCACAACTTTATATGGATAACATCGTGCACTTACATGGAGTGCCAGTGAGCATTGTATCAGATAGGGACCCAAGATTCACTTCCAGATTTTGGAAAAGCTTCCAGCATGCCTTAGGATCACAATTGAATTTGAGTACTGCTTTTCACCCATAGACTGATGGTCAGTCGAAGCGAACCATACAGATATTAGAAGACATGCTCAGGGCATGTGCGATGGAAATGTGTGGTAGTTGGGAAGAATATATACCCCTTATGTAGTTTGCCTATAACAATAGTTACCAAGCTACAATTGGGGTGGCTCCGTATGAGGCATTATATGGTAGGAAGTGCAGAACTCCTCTGTATTGGGATGAGGTAGGCGAACGCCGACTGTTAGGACCTAAAATGATACAGATGACTTGTGACAAGGTCGATGTTATTCGAGAACGGATTAAAGCAGCTCAGTCTCATCAAAAGAGCTATGTAGACAACCGCAAGAAAGACATTGAATTTCAGCCAGGAGAAAAGGTGTTTCTCAAGATCTTTCCTACTAAAGGATTACAAAGATTTCACAGAAAGGGGAAGTTGAGCCCAAGTATACGTGCACTGTGGTTGTAGTAGCACTAAACCAAAGACTTCGTAATGTTGTTTAGGTGGATGTGATTAAAAATGAATTGCATAGCATATAGTGCATATGGTTGTGATTTGTTGTGTGGACTGCTATGTGGTCCTTCATTTCACTTACTGAGCTAGTGAGTTCATCCCACGTGTGCACCTCTTTTAGATGATTTTGTAGGTTATCAACTTGAAGAGCACGGGTCAAACCCCACAGTTGAATTCCCTGAAGAGGATTGGTGGGTCCTTGAGGAATTAGAGCACGACACGGATTGCTCGTGCGAGGGCTGTGCTATGGGACCGCAGTTTTGATACCGAGCTGAGCTTTACTGTTGATACCGAGCTGAGCTTTACTTTTGATACCGAGTTGAGCTTTACCTTTTGATACTGAGCTGAGCTTTACTTTTTGATACCGAGCTGAGCTCTACTTTTGATACCGAGCTGAGCTGTACCCTTTGTGTTTTTTATGATCCCTTTTGTGTACTTGATATGTAAATTGTATTCTTTTGTGTAAATATCATGCTTGCGGGCCCACATGTACTTAGCTATGTATTATAATTTGGGTATCAAGTATAATGGGAATATTTACAGGTAAATTAAGTCTTCCGCTGAACTAATGAACACTTTCTTAGTTGTGTGGATGTTGTGGTTGGATATTGTATCAGATGATCCTGGCAGGTTTGGATTAACCGGTGTTAACCCGGTCATTGGCCCGGTTTTGTGTGAACGGGGTGTGACACTATCGGAGTGCCACCTCATCCTAAGCCCAGAAATGTCCTTCCCTAGCCAAAGCTCTATCTGAATTTAAATCCAAAAATAGTTTTCCCTAGCCAAAGCTCTGTCCGAATCCAAATCCGAAAGTCATTGTTCCTAGTCGGAACCTTGTCCAAATACCATCACAGTCAACGTCTCTAAAGAAAGGAAGTTGGAGGTCAAGACCATCTTCCCTTGAGCTAAGAGAACATGAAAGATAGTCTAATCTAGTACTAATCAGGGGCCCACACCTCTTGACCCGAAACAAGGGTTAAGTTCAAGTACAGATTCTCAACCAACTTGTCATCATGTAGACTTTACATAGGCCTTGTTTTAGTGTATATAGTAGCTTAAATTCAGTCAATGTATATATGTGTGATAAATTAGCCATGGATGTGGAATAGTAATAATTATGAAAAATGTTCATTCTTCAGCATTTAGTAGGAAGACTGGTCGAACTGGGTAAATTGGGTGCCTAACGCCTTCTCAATTCTACAACCTAACACTTACCCTCAATCTCTAGACCAGACTAATTATCGGGCCCTTTTCTAAAGAATTGGGCCCACCATTGTGTCCTAGGCCCATAATTCTAGGTGGCGACTCCAAATCCCCATTTGTATGATCTCGATCCCTATATTGGACCATCATCAAACCCTCGTCTCGAATGACAAATTTCACACTCTTGCAAAATAGGCCTCCACGTATCACCAAGAGGTGATACGACGACACGAGGCCCGCAAGGTAAACACATACGACATACACTCCTCCCTCACATGAAAGAGAAGGAGAGGAGAGAGGAAGGGATGCAAGTCCTTCCCCCCCTCTCTCATCATCTCCGGCCGCTACCCTCATAGTGGCGACTCCATTAGGGATAAGTGTCAAGCTTTCGATACTAGATGCTTCCTTTAAATGCAAGAACATTTTTCACCACATTTGTTTGAAAAAGTGTTTGGCTAAACCTATGTTTGTAATTGTATTTGCTAGCCGCATCATGCATCGTGCTCAAATTGAAATCATTTGGCGAGGGACTCCTTGTCATGCCCACACCCTCAGGGAGGTCAGTGCATGTCATGGAGAGTACTCTGGGAGCAAATGATGCCTGCTTCCTGTACAAGAGTGTGGGGTATTATTAAACAGCGAGGATGTTCATAATTGTGTCAGCAGCCTCGGGGAGGTCTGTGCACTTTATGACATTCTGTGATCGGATAATGGTATTCCCGCATTACACTTTTACAAACAATCACTCACGGTTCTACCACCCCGTGGTCAGTTGCTTAACCTTGTGTGTAGTTAAGAGTAATAAGAAAGGAAGTCACCCTCTTGATATCATACCTACGGGTATATCAAAAGGATCACGTACATTACATATATAGATCCTGTCAAAGAAACCTTATCGGTCCTATTACATTCACTACATACTCAGCATCATGTAGAAAATAGATGAAGACGCTAGGAGCGCCGCAAGCTAACTGTAGAACTTGTTTGCAGTCTTGAAAAGGAATGTTCCTACATTATATTTCCATCGTAAAGAATTACTTTCCTAAGTGGATTTCAGATAAAAGGTGCCCCTCCTTCTTAAGAAATACGTGACTTAGGGTTAATCCCATCAAAGTCATGTAAAGTCCCGAGAAGTCCTGAGAAAATCAGGAGGAAGGACACCTAGTGGGAAAAAAAGCAAGGAAAACATGACTTTATTACATGAAATGTCTTATGGGAATATTCTCAACAAGCCATTTGTATAAATCTCTCACTTATGACATTGGGTGGAATAGGGGCATCAAACCCTATCCACCCCTATCATTAAGCGGACTAACTTTGGATGGATCATTAGTTGTTAATCTAGTGAATGTGTGAACAAGGGGTTAGGAATTCAGTAATCCTAAAATAAGCCACTTATGGTTCAAGCACAATTTCACACCTCAAGTATTCTTCGCGGTCCCTTTGGACACGTCAGGGTAATCAGTTGACTCGCGTAAGTCCAGTGTCACCTCCATCATCTCTCCGAGATCGTCTACTACCAAGTGATTATAGCCCAGTTAGTATGGATCCACATGACTCTGAATCACCTGAATAGGTGTATTCCATCCCGTGGAGACCTTGTAGATAGAAATGTCTAAAGTCAAGAGAAGGATAACTCAAATATTGCATGCACTTCAGAACCCTCCCAGAGCTGATCCCAGGAATGAACTGACACCAGCTACAGGAGATGTGGACCAGAATGGAGCTACAGGTTATCATGGGAACTCTTCCTGAGTTGACGCAGGATAACGAAAACAAGTAAGACCAACCGGTCAAAGAGGATCTTCACCTACTCGTCCAAATAGTCAACGAGTGGCCTATTCCAGGGTCCCTCCTCCTAGGGTAGTAATTGAAGATAAGGAAGAGAAATTTGCAGCACACGTCCAAATGGAACCTCTAGAAACAGATAGAGAAAGGAAAGTAAGGGAGCAATTGAAAAATTTGGAAAATATGTTCCGAGCAGGGAAGATTTCGGAAAACTAAACAGTAGTTTCAAATGAAATGAGTTTCTTTTCCAGAACAAGGATTCCCGAGAAATTCAAGTGGCAGATTGATAGGTATGATGGGTCAGGAGACCCCAAAGCTCATCTTAAAGTCTTCCTCAGATCACCAAGTCATGGCAGCTTGCCGACGACTAGATGGGGCAAGCCTTCATGCTAACCCTATCAAGACCAGCACTAAGGTGGCTCACACAGTTGGGGTCATCCCAAACTCAGAATTGGACAATAGTGGTGAAAGCTTTCACCAAGCAGTACTTATACAATCCTGAAGTGGATATGAAACGTCGGGAGCTTGAGACGTTGAGATAGCAGCCTAGAGAATGATTCACCACCTTCTTGATTAGGTTTAGAGATAAGGCTGCCAAGATGGCAGATCGGCCTTTAAAAGCAAAGCAAATGGAAATGTTGATAAAGAACTTGTCAAAGCCCTATTATGATGTCCTCTACTATCAATGTTTATAAAATTTTGATGCCTTAGCCACCAGCACACATGTGAAAAACAGAATCCTAAGGGAAGCTCAGTATCAAGGATCCTCTCAAGATGCATGGAAGAACACCAGAGTCGGATAAGGAAAGAGTCTAGAAACTAATATGGTGAGTGCAGTTTAGCAGTCAAGCTCACCAGCCACTTCTTCACAGCCATTCATAATATAGGCAGATGCACCCTCCCAGAAGGCCCCACGTCCAAGAAGGTAGTTTTCTGATTTGGGAATGCCCGTGACGGTAGTATATGAGAATTTAAAGAAAAAGGGATTGCTAGGGATAGTGACTCCAAGAGTGATCAGTAACCCTCCTCCAGCTTGGTATAGGGATTATGAATATTGTGCTTACCACACTCAGAAGGGCATAACACTGAAATATGTTTGGGTTTATAGCATGCAATTCAAGATTTGGTAGACAACAGAATCATTGAGGTCAAGGTGAAGCAACCTCCCAATGTCAACACTAATCCACTCCCTGATCATGTGAATAATCTAGATGAAGAAGCCACAGAGAGTGACCCCACTCAACTCATTGTACCTAGAGCTCGGAAGAATCATATGAATGCCTGTGCTTACAGGAAACTCATGAGTTAAAGGGCCAGAGTCATTAGGACCCCCAAAAGAAAGGAATCAGAAGATCGGACTCCCGCTGTTCATCCTTCCTCATCAACAGAAGAATCCATTGTACCATTTGACCAACCTCTACCATACCTCCCACCTTCACATATTACCAGCCTTCGCCATATCATCAACCTTCCCCCACCAACAAGGAGAAGGAATCTCCTCATCTTATCATCCCTTATCTTTATATCCTAGCTCTCACATTACATCATCTTCAAAACATCTCGCTTCATATCCCTCATCACCCACATACCAATCCCATTCTCAAGGTTCTGTATATAACCCAAAGAAGGATGGACAGACGGGTACGATTGGAAGGATATGCTTACACTACCAGACTCCCTAAAGATGACTTCATCAATAGGGTCAGTGAATACATTAGGGGAAGACCAGGAGAGTGATCCCACTTCTCTAATTCAGTCTACTCTTCAAAAGATAATCCAGAGGTAATTAAAGAGGTTATAGATGATCTTCTCAGAGCAGTAATGCATTGGCCATATGGGAACAGATCAAAGAGCACACCTCCCTAATCCACATAGTGACACAGAGGATGATGAATCAAGACTAGTCCAACTTTGAGCCAATGATGTCAAGACCAAACCTATGGAAATCTTTAGGTCCATACACACTGAATACTTTGAGCGTTTGGATACAGGAGTATTTGATGGTCAAGAGGAATTTGATGGAGAACCAAGTGGGAGAAATCAATGAAGAGGAGGATAATGACGACGATGATGAAAAGGACGAGAATGAAGATGAGAAGGATGGAGATGACATTGATTCTCAAAAGGATGATGAGTATCCAGACTGGGATGACTACCAAGGGCTTTGATAAAATGATAATCATGATGAGTCAGAATATTACTCACCAGACCACCAGATATATTTCTCGGTCTATGCTATCGGTGGTTATGACCTAATAGTTGATCCAACAAGTGCCATTTACCCTTCCCTCTGGATGGGAGGAGATAATTCTACATCAGATTCAGAAAGTGATGAAGAATCTAAAGAGTTGATGCAAGTTTATTTGAATGAATCAAAATCTGTATTAGAGATGGAAGAAAAGCTGAGTGAAGTGTACTCAAACACGTTGAGGATCCAAGAAAGAGTGGAAGAAATTGACAACATGCTGGGTGAAGTAACTATCAATTATCATTACTACTGTGAGCAGTTGAATGATCTGGAGGAAATAAGGCCAGACGAAACATTTGTAGAGGTAGTAGACGCTGCATTCCAACAACTTTCTAATGCAGTCAAAAAGTTACGAGCCAGGGCTATAGATATTTGTGGAGGACCTCGACTTCCCACCCCAAGCAGGGAAGGAGAATCAGAAGAAGAGGAGGACCCCATGGTAGGGATAATCACCATAACAACTAGTGATAATGAAGATTGTTATCCCACAGATATTATTATGAAAAAGCCTGTTAACGTGATGGAAACTAGAAGTGGAAAAGACTACAAGGGCAAGGCTCTAGCAATAGAACAGTCAAGGGCTAATGAGGTCAGAACTAGAAGCTTGAAGAAAGAGCCAGAGAACCCAGTCTTGGCTCAATGCAAGAAGTCCCAAGTGAATATCTCAATTTAAGGATTGTTGATGGCATCCCCCACACATCGTGAAGCAGTCTTGAAGTCTCTCACCAATGTACAGGTGTTGTTCGAGATAAATCTGGCACATCCCGCACATATAGTAGGGGTAACATATGCGGTGTGATCCTTGATGTTCTCAAATTCAGAGCTTTCCAAAGGGGTCCGGCATAATCGAGCACTCCACATGGTAGAATATCTCGACAAGGTGGTTCCCCAGGTTCTATTGACAACAGGATCGCTTTGAATGTGCTACCATTGAGATCGGTAAAGAGTATTGGCATCAACCTGGAAGAAATGAGGCCGACTACTCAAACCATACGGGCATATGACAATACCAAAAGGAAGATCCTTGGCATCCTGACCCTTTCTGTAAAGATTGGCCCAGTAAAGTTTGATATTGATTTCTAATTCATTGATATAATGCTCTTAGGAAGTCCTTGGTTGCTTAATGTGAAGGTAGTGTCCTCTAGTCTCCATAAAAAAATGAAGTTCATTCATAAAGGAAAGGTGATCACAGTAGTCATAGATCCCGAAGTGGTTAATACCTTGGCCAATATTGGAAATGGGGAAGAACAAGACTAGGAAGTCCAACTAAGTGGTTTTGAATTAGACATAACCTGTGCAACCATTGCCAAAGAAGTTCCAAAGGAGGAAACCCCAACTAACTATGAAGTCATCTGGAGTCTGCCAGTAAATCAGATGATGAAGAATATGCAATATTTTACTAGCAAGGGGCTAGAAAAATATCATCAAGGAGTTCCAAAGCAGCCCAGTTTGATAATGAATAAAGGAAAGAATGGTCTTGGGTACACTGTAATACCCTACTTCTTAAACCCAGTCTGATTACACGGTTGACCCGGTTTAACTATGCAGGACCCGAACCAGAGAGAGTTAGAGCGGGCTCCTTATGGACTATGATGGCAAGGGTGACCTTAAACACCGAAAGGCCCGACAAGTCCGAGCCAGTGCCAGAAGAGACGGGAGTACCCAAGCCGTGTACATGCACCTATCATAAGGCCATATACGGATAAAGCAGGTATTATAGCCATATATTAAGGTGTATACATATATTACATCGTATGCCAGGGTGGGGTTCGCGTCGAGGCCTGAACTCTGTCAAAATCCCAAGTTTTGGCCCTCAGGTGGGCAGACAGGTGGGCGGACAGGTGGGCACACCCACCCACCTGAGTGACCCATCCATGTGAACTATTTAGTTATTTAAGAAGTATATATATAGCATTTATGATTTTCTTTTCTTTTCATTTATGACACTCGTACGTTGGTGAGGATAGTAAAGAGGAGAGAGAAAAGAAAGAGAAGAAGAAGGGAAGAGAAGGAAGAGGAAGAAGAGAAGGATTTTAGCGGCGCCGAAGCTTGATCTTTCCATTCCGGCATCGGAAGAGTGATCTTCAACACTAGATCCACATTTAGAGGTAAGCAAAGTTGGGTTCCTTAAACATTCACCATACCCAAGCATAAACCCTTGATTCGTGTAGGGTTTCTTGAGATCTTGTAAATCCCCTTTGAAATGATGAATTTAAGGTTTAATAGATGATTTATATATTGATCTTGAAGGATTTGAAGAGGTATTGACAAGGTTGGAGAAGCATTGTGGATTTGAAGTGATTTTGAGGGTTTGAAGGTGTTCTTGAGCAAAGAAGGTAAGATGGCTTCCCATCACTTGAATCTAACCTAGATCTAGGTTAGAACCATCCTATAAGACATTGAAAGTGTGAAGAATGGGTTAGAAAAAGTCCCATTTGAATCCCCAAAGAATGGAGAAAGTTGGGAAGAAACAACAGTTTTCCCGCCAAGACCGGTGGGCCATCTGCCCCGCCTGTGGGCACCCGCCTGAGAGGGCAGGGCCTTCGGGCACAACCGGTGGGCCAGACCGACGGGCTAACCGATGGGCCACCCTGCCCACTGGTCTTAGCAGACCCCCTTGGCCCAACTGGTGGGCCAGGCCGATGGGCCAACCGACGGGCCAACCTGCCCAACTGGCGGGCCAGACCGATGGGCCAACCGGTGGGCTAGACAGGTGGGCTATCTGACCCACCTGAGAGGCCCCGAATGTGATTTTTACGTCCGATTGGACCCAAAACGGACGTGCGACCTTCTTTTAACGTTCTAAACATGATTTTGTCATCGGATCTCGTTAATTTTGATCCTAAAATGGTGAAATACTAACCCCGCTCACTCATGTTAGGTTCACCAAATCCTACACTTCTTGCACCGGATCTCACCCGTACCGAACGAGAATCCTTGTACACTACAGGTAAGTGGGGAGAGGACGTTTGGCCTTATTTCAAGGCATTGTTTGACATTCATTTAAATGTATCTAGTTTAGTCATGCCATCATGAATATGCTATGTAGATTAGTCATCCTCCCATTGTTATGCATGTGTGCTATGTTTACTTTCTAAATGCCAAGTGATGAGATGCTTATGTGATGAATGTTGACATCATGGTGCATAATGCATTGATAGACTAGATGTCGTAGTCGGCTTAGAAATGAGTGTATTGGTGGCCCGTGGTATGGGATGCGGTGGCACTATACAATCGTACTATTGTCATATAGGAGCATGCGGTTTAGGATTTTCACCGTCCCGTGCTATGACCCTTCCCAACAGGGGTTAAGGTGTTGGGTTACTATTTGGGGGGAAGCAGTGGTCGCAGTTGTCGGGTCACTGTGGCGATTAGACATAATGCCTGACAGGTCATTAGGACAGTCGGCAACCCCGGTGGTATATTCAAGAGGGCCAATCGTACTGATTTTAAATTACTGGAATCAGTACCTTTAATTTTAGTCATTTACTTTTCTGTTGAGAGCCGGTGGACGACATGTTTTTATTTTTCTGAGTACTCACGGTGGGCCTTCTCCGATAGCCCTATGGGCGTATCGCAGGATGGAGTTCGCGGCTCGTACCCGGAGTATACGCACACTGTGGCTGTAGTAGCACTAAACCAAAGACTTAGTAATGTTGCTTAGGTGGATGTATTTTAAAATGTATTGCATAGCATGTAGTTCATATGATTGTGTTTGGCTGTGTGGACTGCTATGTGGTCCATCTTACCATTTACTGAGCTAATGAGCTCATCCCACATGTACACCCCTTTTTAGATGATTTTTCAGGTCATACATTTGAGGAGCAGGGGGTGGGTCCCACAGTCGAGTTCCCTGAAGAGGAATGGTGGGCCCCTAGGGAGTTAGACATGGCACTAACTGCTCGTGCGAGAGTTGTGCTATGGGACCATAGTTCTGATGTCGAGTTGAGCTCCACTTTTGAGGCTGAGCTGAGCTCTACCATGTGATGCCGAGCTGGGCTCAACCCTTGATGCCGAGCTGAGCTCTAGCCTTTGATGCCGAGCCGAGCTGTGTACTCTGATTTTTGCTGGTTTCCTTTATGTACTTGATATGTGAATTGTACTTTTATTGTGTAAATATCATGCCTTCGTGCCCACATGTATATAACTATTGTATCACAATTCTGGTATCAAGTATTATGAGAATATTCACAGGTGAATCTAGTCTTCCGCTGATCTAATAAGTTTTTATTAGTTGTGTGTATGCTGTGGTGGAATACAGTATCAGATGATCCTGGCAGGTTTGGGTTAACCAGTGTTAACCCGGTCACTGGCCCGGTTCAGTGTGAACGGGGTGTGACAATGGTGGTATCAGAGCGTGATGCTCTGCTCCACTCACAGCATACCATTAGAATCCCGTAGAATCTATAATAGGGAAATGGGGTTGGGTTAATGTAAAAGCTTTAAGGAGTTAAAAGCCAAAGTAAGAAAGTATAAAAAAGGGGTTGCATTTAGATGTTGCATTCATGGCATGCGTGAGAGTTGATAAAAGATAGTTAAGTTGGTGTTATAACCTATCGCGTACTAGTTTGATGAAATTTCGGCAGCATAACGGCGTAAAATGGGATTTCCAAAAATTTACACACAAACACCTGATAAACAATAGATATATAATATAACAATGAGCAAAAAGTAACAATAAACATCACAACCAAACTACACAAGAATTCAACAAATAAGTGCATCACAAATCACTATCAAAACACATTATCCCACAAATAATTCCAGTTACAGTGCAAATACAGGGGATAAGAAAAGAAATGAAATATACAACAAGGTCCAATAAAAGGAAACAGATAAGAGGTTGGTGTGGGCGAACTAAGCCCTCACTGATCATCATCGCCATCATCTATGATCACTATGTTCGTCGGAGGTCTAGAGTTGACGTCAAGGCGATGGTTGTAGTAGTCAAATCTCGCGTTCACCAGTCGTACCGCCCTCCGTAGTCGGCCAAAATCTGCTGACATGGCGTTGGCCGTGGTGCTCAAGTCCTGGCCCAGTTGGAGAAAGGAGTTCTCCAAAGTAGCTTGCCTCTCTAGGATGCGTTCCTCCCTGGAAGCACTCTCGTCCAGCCTTCTCAGTAGTTGAACTTGGCCATCCTGCAGGGCCCGCATGGTGGACATCATGCCCTCAAAATCGTATGCACTACTCTCCGGTGGTGGGGCTCTATGCTATGCGGCTGCAGTTCTGGAGGAACTAGGATCGGGACCTCTCGACTCCTGAGGCGCCTCCTCAGGGATGTCATCACCCACCAGGTCATCCTCCTCATCTTGAGGAACATAGTCCTCATCCTCCTCGCTAGACTCCTCCTCCATGAGAACATCCTCCATAGGGGCAGCCCTCCTGTCCCTACCTCTCTGAGCTCCTGCTCTCGGAGGTGTATCCATGAGGGTATGGAGACCCATCCTCAAGAGGTTACCCCTGTCGAACCTATCAGCTGGAGTCTTCCCCTCCTCGCCACTCAGGTCCACCTCGAAGAACTCGAAGATCCTAGTGAGGATCCTGCCATAGGGGAATCCTCCATCCTCAGGGTGGGAAGTATGGTGCTCCATCGTCTTGAGAATGATGTAGGGCAGGCACAAGTGCTCGACACCTCCCTCTACGGCCGTGTATATGCAGAAAGCGATGAAGGCCACCATGAAATCCACCCGGTTCCGATGACCTCCTCTGGGGAGCAGGTTGAACTGGACCAAACGGGCAAATAAGCGAACCTCGGGGTAGAAGGATGTCTAGGACTCCGAACGGGTACTGCTGCCTTAGATGGTCTTGTAGATATAGTCCGGCGTCTCCAAACTCATGAATGGTCCCAGGGGCTTACTGTAATATCCCGCTTCTTAAGCCCGGTCTGATTTCGTGGTTGAACCGGTTTAACCATGCAGGGACCGAGCCAGAGGATGTTAGAGCGAGTTCCTTATGGGCTATGATGGCACGGGTGACCTTAAACACCGGCTGGCCCGACAAGTCTGAGCCAGTGCCAGAAGAGACGGGAGTACCCAAACCGTGTACGTGCACCTACCATAAGGCTATATACGGATAGAACAGGTATTATATCCGTATTTTAAGATTATGTACGTATGCTACATTGTATGCTTGGGGTAGGGTCCGAGCCGAGGTCAGAGCCCGGTCAAAATCCCAAGTTTTGACTCTCGGATGGGTATGACCGGTGGGTACCCCACCCACCTGTGTGACCCATCCGACACTATTCACTTAAGTAGGAATATTATATATAAGACTTTATGATTTCCTTCTTTCCATTTATTACCCCCGTACGTTTGGGAGAAAAGTACAGAGGAGAGAGAAAAAGAAAGGGAAGAAGAAAGGAAGAGGAAGAAAGGGAAGATTTCAGCGGCGCCGAAGCTCGATCTTGCCATTCCGGTGTCGGAAGAGTAATCTTCAACTCGAGATCTACAGTTGGAGGTAAGAAAAGCTGGGTTTTATGAACATTAACCATACCCACGCTTTAAACCCTTGATTCGAGTATGGTTCCTCAAGATCTTGTAAACACCCTTTGAAATGTTGAGTCTAAGGTTTAATAGATGATTATTATGTTGATCTTGAAGGATTTGAAGAGATATTGACAAGGTAGAAGGAGCATTGTGAGTTGGAAGTGATTTGGAGAGTTCGAAGTCATTTTTGAGCAAAGAAGGTAAGATGGTTCCCCTCACTCGAATCTAACTTAGATCTAAGCTAGAACCATCATATAGGACTTTAAAGGTGTGAAGAATGGGTGGGGAAAAGCCCTATTTGGATCCCCAAGGAATGGAGGAAGTGGAGAAGAAACTGGGGTTTTTCCGCCAAAACCGGCGGGTACAACCGGTGGGTCCCTACCCACCCGAGACACCCACCCGAGAGGGCCAGGGGGTCCCTGGCCAAACCGGCGGGTAGGACCGGCGGGTCCTACCGGCGGGTTGGACCGGTGGGTAGACCACCCACCTGAGTGACCCACCCGAGTGGACAGAATTTGATTCTTAGGTCCGATTGAGCCCAAATCGGACGTGGGACCTTCTTTCGACGTTCTAAACACGATTTTGACGTCGGATTTCATTAATTTTGATTCTAAAATGGTGAAGTACTAACCCCGCTCAATTATGTTAGGTTCACCAAATCATACCCGATTCGCTCCGGATCTCACCCGTACTGAGCGGAAATCCTTATACACTACAAGTAAGTGGAGAGAGGACGTTTGGCCTTGTTTCAAGGCATTTGTTTGGCATTCATATAACTATATCTAATTTAGTCATGTCATCATGAATGCGCTATATAGATTAGTCATCTCACTCATTGATGTGCATATATGCTATGTTTACTTTTCAAATGAAATTTGAATGTGATGTTATATGTTGAATGTGTACATCATGTTGCATAATGCCTTAATAGACTAGATGCCGTGGTCGGCTTGGAAACGAATGCATTGGTGGCCCGTGGTATGGGACACGGAGGCACTATGCAGTCGTACTGCATATAGGAGCATGCGGTATTAGGATTCTCACCATCCCGTGCTACGACCCTTCCCAACAGGGGTTGAGGTGTTGGGTTGCCATTTGGGGGGAAGCAGGGGTCGCGGTTGTCGGACACTGTGGTGGTTAGGCATTACGCCCGGCGAGTCGTGTAGGACAGCCGGCAACCCCGGTGGTATTTCAAGAGGGCCAATCGTACTGCTTTTAAATTGCTGGAGTCAGCACTGTCATTTAATTTATTTACATTTCTGTTGAGAGCCGGTGGACGGCATTGTCTTTATTTTTCCGAGTACTCACGGTGGGCCTTCTCCAACAGGCCTATGGGCGTATCGCGGGAGGGAGTTCGCGGCTCGTACCCGGAGTATACGCGCACTGTGGTTGTAGTAGCACTAAAACCAAAGACTTAGTAATGTTGATTAGGTGTATGTGATCTAAAATGATTTGCATGGCATGTAGTGCATATGATGTGTTGTGATGTGTGGACTGTTGTGTGTAGTCCACCTCTCTACTTACTGAGCTAGTGAGCTCATTCCACGTGTACACCCCTTTTTAGATGATTTTGCAGGTCATGCATCTGAGGAGCTTGGGGTGGGTCCCGCAGTCGAGTTTCCTGATGAGGACTGGTGGACCCCTGAGGAGTTTGAGCACGGCATAGACTGCGCGTGTGAGAGCTGTGCTGCGAGACAGCAGTTCTGAGGCCGAGCTGAGCTCCAGCCTTGAGACCGAGCCGAGCTGTGTACTCTGATGATTTTGGTTAATTCTTGTATATACTTGATATTTGAACTTTATTCTTTTTGTGTATATATTATGCCTTCGGGCCCAAATGTATATATTTATTGTATTACCAATTGGGTATCAAGTATATGGGAATTATTTACAGGAAAAACTTAGTCTTCCGCTGATATGATGAATTGATGTTAGTGTGTGTATGCTGTGGTGGAATACAGTATCTGATGATCCTGGCAGGTTTGGGTTAACCGGTGTTAACTCGGTCACCGCTCCGGTTCAGGGTGAACGGGGTGTGACAGTAGGAGTATGGAGGAGGCATCCCATGCTGAGGAACACCGAATGGTGGGATTGGAGGTCTACCCACCACTTGTGGTCCCGTTCCCGACCCTACAGGTGGGTCCTGCGGAGTGAGTACCCGGGGCGGTTGACCCGGTTGAGAAAAGTCCAACTGTTGCTGGATGGCAATCGTAAATGCTTGTTGTTGCTGAAGCATTTGTTGCTGGAAAGCTTGTTGGGACTGCTAAATTATCGTGGCAACATCTCCCGGTGTAATGACCGGTGGAGGGTCCGGGAGTGAAGTCATAGGTGGGTCCCCATGTGCCCCACCCTGACCAAGGGTCTCTGGAGGTAGTGGAGGTGAGGTATGCCCCACAGAGCGGGACCTCCTGGGATTTTGTGGTCGACCGACCCGACGAGGACCCCGCGAGGTACCTCGGGCATTACTACCGGATCTAGTACGTACCATCGTATCCCTGTACCTGGAACACATCACACACCATATTGGTTAAACACCATAGAATTGATTTCGGCACACAATCATATGCCATTACATGAGGTGTTGTAGTGTATGATAGCCTGTAAATAATCGCAGCTCAATTCCAAGGTACAGGCAAAGTCCCCAACAGACATGCTAATGGTCCCACTTGACCATAGCATATTAATCATAGGAATAATATCCATAGTGACAATCAATGTAATCATGCTAGGAGGAGAGAAGGGAAAAAGAAAAGAAGAAAAATTTTCAAAATTTCCCAACTGTCATAACCGGTGGGCTGCACCGGCGGGTAGGGGCCCGTCGGTCATACCCGTTGGTCTTACTGCCTTACACCTGCGGGTGGCACCGGCGGGTAGGGGCCCACCGGTTATACCCGCCGGTCTTGCCCGTGTAAAAACATGAACAGGGCCCTACAGACCCTGTTCTGTCTGTCCTTTTCCCAAACTCCTTTTTCTTTCCACCTTTCTTCCTTGGGCGATCTTGGAGGTCTCCTCGGCGCTTCTACTCGCGGTTCCACTCATCAACTAGGCGGTTTAGAGAAGAGTCAACTCTCCCTTCTTCAAGTAAGTTTCTTCTTTTTCCTTTTCTCCGAATTTCTATTTGGGTAGAATGCGTGCCTAAGCTTTGCCTTTTGGGTTTCATTTTCATATTTTTCACCATAGAATAGTATTTCCATGTGTTTGTGATGATTCTACTGTGGCCATTTGTAGTTTATAGGAATTTTATCTCTTCATTTGGAGAAAACCCCAATTTGTGCCCTAGGTTTCCAAATTTGGGGGTTTCTTCAATCCTTACCCTTTTTCTCCAATTGATGACTTCTTTGTGATGCATTCCACTTGTTTTGTGTTTAATATGCTTTAATTTGCATAGATTATCCATTATGCTTGGAATCCCCATGTATTCCCATGAAATTTCCTCTTTTGTATTGGTTCCCTTGGTTTTCATCCCATACCTGCATTCTTGGAATTCCATAGCCTATTTGGGTACGTTCTTGCACATTCATGATCCCGCTACTATGGCATTTTTCTCTAGCCTAGGGTTTCAAGCTATTCTCCATTATGTTCGAATTTGCACAATGGACTTGAATTCCCTCATCTTATTTATGCTCTTTGCTTTTGCTGTCATCCTACTGTTTTGGCATGTTTCTATGCGTTGTCAACTACCGTGCATCATGTCCACAGGTTCCCTATCATTCCTAGCTTGTCGGCATTTCCATTTTTCGAGTAAATGGGGTTTTGGATTTCCCCATTTTAATGCTGCTGTCATTTTCCTTTACTTACTAACCCCTACTTTCTTTTCTTATTGCCAGGATGTCGTCACGCACCGGCAAAGGACCATCTTCCTCTGGCGCTCGACGTAAGACCACCGCTTCCAAGCGGAAGAGTGTGGAGACCAGCTCTTCAGTTCCTCGCACAGGGAGACCCGCACCTGCCCAGTCTGACCCTTCAGACTATGATGAGGAGCACTTTCTTAGTGCCGAGGCCGCAGCCAACTGGCCCAACTTCCTGAAGGGGTCAGTGATGATGGAGAAGACCGTGGTAGTCGAGGACTTCCACAAGGCTAGGCTTCAGGAGAGGTTCTCAGCATTGGGCTGGGACTCTATTCTTCATGTGGACCGACCATGCTACGAGCAGCTCGTCCGTCGGTTCTATTGTAACCTAGAGGTGTCGTATCCGTACGGGGAGTTCACCATCAGCAGCTTGGTGAAGGGAGTGGACATCCAGCTGACGGTAGGCACCTTGGCCAGTATCTTGGGTATATCGGCGGTGGGACACCGATACTACAGTCCCCCCAGGGGTAGGCCTCAGGGACCGTTCATGAGCCTGGCGACACCGGACTTCATCTACGAGACCATCTGCGGCAGCAGCAGTCGCCCGGAGTCCGAGACCTCCTTCTACCCTGAGGTTCGTCTATTCGCCCGATTGATCCAGTTCAACCTACTTCCCAGAGGAGGTCATCGGAACCAAGTGGGTTTCATGGTGGCTTTCATTGCATTCTGCATCTTCACGGCCGCAGAGGGAGGCGGCGAGCACTTGTGTCTCCCCTACATTATTCTCAGAACGATGGAGCACCATACTTCCCACCCAGAGGATGGAGGATTCCCTTACGGTAGGATCCTCACTAGGATCTTCGAGTTCTTCGGGGTGGATCTGAGCGGTGAGGAGGGGAAGACTCCGGCTGATAGGTTCGACCGGAGAAACCTCCTGAAGATGGGTCTCCAGACCCTCATGGATTCACCTCCGAGATCAGGAGCTCAGAGAGGTAGGGGTAGGAGGGCTGCCCCTATGGAGGATGTCCCCATGGAGGAGGAGTCCAGTGAGGAGGATGAGGACTACGTTCCTCAGGACGAGGAGGAGGAGCTGATGGGTGGCAGCATCCCTGAGGAGGCGCCTCAGGAGTCGAGAGGTCCTGGTCCTAGTTCTTCTAGAGCTACAGCCCCACCACCTGGGAGTGGTGCTTACGACTTTGAGGGCATGACGTCCTCCATGCGGGCCTTGCAGGATGGCCAGGTTCAGATACTGAGGCGGCTGGACGAGATTGTCTCCAGGGAGGAACGCCTTATGGAGAGGCAGACCACCTTGGAGGATTCCTTCCTTAGGCTGGGTCAGGACTTGGACACCAGGGCCAACGCTATCTCAGCAGACTTTGGCCGGCTTCGGAGGGAGGTACGACTGGTGAACGCGAGGTTCGATTATTACGATCACCGCCTCGACGTCAACTCTAGGCCTCCGACGAACGTGGTGATCATCGACGACGATGACGACGACCAGTGAGGGCTTGGCTCGCCCACACTAGCTGTTTACCCGTTTTCTCCTTTTTGTAGACATTGTATATTTATTTATTTGTTCTCATTTTTGTATCTGTATTTACGATGTAACTGGTTTCATTTATGGAATAATATATCTTTGGTAGTGATCATTTTGTGGTGGAATCAGGTGTTGAACACTTATATAGCTTAATTGTGTATTTGCTATCTTTGATCATTGTTATTTCATATTGTCTGTGGTTTATCAGGTATTTGTGTAAAATTTTTGAAAATCCCATTTTACGTCGTTATGCTGCCGAAATTTCGTCAAAATAGTACTTTATAGGTTATAGTTCCAATCTAATTACCTTTTATCTACTCTCACGAATGCCATGAATGTAACTTACAATATAACCCCATTTTATACTTTCTTTCTTTGACTTTTAATCTTTAAGCTTTTATCTTTAGCCCAACCCCATTTTCCTATTATAGAGTCTACGGGATTCTAATGGTATGCTGTGAGTGGAGCACAGCATCACGCTCTGATACCACCGTTTGTCACACCCCGTTCACACTGAACCGGAGCGGTGACCGAGTTAACACCGGTTAACCCAAACCTGCCAGGATCATCAGATACTGTATTCCACCACAGCATACACACACTAACATAAGTTCATCAGATCAGCGGAAGACTAAGTTTTACCTGTGAATAAATCCCATATACTTGATACCCGAATTGTGATACAATAATTATATACATTTGGGCCCGAAGGCATGATATATACACAAAAAGAATATGATTCAAATACCAAGTATATACAGGAAATCATCAAAACCATCAGAGTACACAGCTCGGCTCGGTATCAAGGCTGGAGCTCAGCTCGGCATCAAGGGTTGTGCCCAGCTCGGCATCACATAGAAGAGCTCAGCTCGGCCTCAGAAGTGGAGCTCAGCACGGCCTCCAAGGTGGAGCTCAGCTCGGCCTCAGAACTGCTGTCCCGCAGCACAGCTCTCGCACAAGCAGTCAGCGCCGTGCTCTAACTCCTCAGGGGTCCACCAGTCCTCTTCAGGAAACTCGACTGTGGGACCCACCCCATGCTCCTCAGATGTATGACCTGCAAAATCATCTAAAAAGGGGGTGTACACGTGGGATGAGCTCACTAGCTCAGTAAGTAGAAAGATGGACCACACACAACAGTCCACACATCACAACACATCATATGCACTACATGCCATGCTATACATTTTAAATCACATCCACCTAAGCAACATTACTAAGTCTTTGGTTTTAGTGCTACTACAACCACAGTGCACGTATACTCCGGGTACGAGCCGCGAACTCCCTCCCGCGATACGCCCATAGGGCTGTTGGAGAAGGCCCACCGTGAGTACTCGAAAAGTAAAGACAATGCCGTCCACCGGCTCTCAACAGAAATGTAAATAACTGAAATAAAGGTGCTGACTCCAGCAATTTAAAAGCAGTACGATTGGCCCTCTTGAATGTACCACCGGGGTTGCCGACTGTCCTACATGACTCGTCGGGCGTAATGCCTAACCGCCACAGTGTCCGACAACCGCGACCCCTGCTTCCCCCCAAATGGCAACCCAACACCTTAACCCCTGTTGGGAAGGGTCGTAGCACGGGATGGTGAGAATCCTAATACCGCATGCTCCTATATGACAATAGTACGACTGCATAGTGTCTCCGTGTCCCATTCCACGGGCCACCAATGCATTCGTTTCCAAGCCGACTACGGCATCTAGTCTATCAATGCATTATGCACCATGATGTCCACATTCAACATATAAACATCTCATTCAATTGGCATTTGACAAGTAAACATAGCATATATGCACATCAATGTGTGGAATGACTAATCTATATAGCATATTCATGATGACATGACTAGATTAGATATAGTTATATGAATGCCAAACAAATGCCTTGAAACAAGGCCAAACGTCCTCTCCCCACTTACTTGTCGCGTACAAGGATTCCCGTTCGGTACGGGTGAGATCCGGAGCGAATCGGGTAGGATTTGGTGAACCTAACATAATTGAGCGGGGTTAGTACTTCACCATTTTAGAATCAAAATTAACGAAATCCGATGTCACAATCGTGTTTAGAACGTCAAAAGAAGGTCACACGTCCGATTTGGGTTCGATCGGACATAAGGATCACCTTCGGGGCCACACGGGTGGGTCAGACAGGTGGGCTGTCTACCCACCGGTCTTACCCACCGGTTAGGATCAACGGGTAGGGGCCCACCGGTAGTACTCGCCGGTGGTACCCACCGGTTGGGCCAGGGACCCCCTTGCTAGGACCGGCGGGTAGGTACCTGCCGGTTGTACCCGCCGGTGGTACCCGCCGGTTGGGTCCGAAGGCCCCCCCTGCCTTCTCAGGTGGGTACCCACAGGCGGGTAGGAGCCCACCGGTTGTACCCACCGGTTTTGGCGGAAAAGACATTGTTTCTTTCCTATTTTCTCCATTCTTTGGGGAAACAAATGGGGCTTTTCCCCACCCATTCTTCACACCCTCAAGGTCCTATAGGATGGTTCTAGCCTAGATCTAGGTTAGATTCAAGTGAGGGAAAACCATCTTACCTTCTTTGCTCAAGAACGACTTCAAACCCTCCAACCACTTCAAACCCACAATGTTCCTTCCACCTTGTCAATATCTCTTCAAATCCTTCAAGATCAATACATAAATCTTCTATTAAACCTTAGATTCATCATTTCAAAGGGGTTTTACAAGATCTCAAGAAACCATACTCGAATCAAGGGTTTAAAGCTTGGGTATGGTGAATGTTCACAAAACCTAACTTTTCTTACCTCCAACTGTAGATCTAGAGTTGAAGATCACTCTCCCGGCACCGGAATGGGAAGACCGAGCTTCGGCGCCGCTGAAATCCCCCTTTTCTTCCTCTTCCTTTCTTCTTCCCTTTCTTTTCTCTCCCCTCTTTACTTTTCTCACCAACGTACGAGGGTAATAAATGGAAAGAAAAGAAAATCATAAGCCTTATATACCATTCCTAATTAAGTGAATAGTGCACTTGGATGGGTCACTCAGGTGGGTGCAGCCATCTGTCCTACCCATCTGAGAGCCAAGACTTGGGATTTTGACCGGGTTCGGACCTCGGCGCGAACCCCACCCCAGGCATACAATGTAGCATACGTATATACCTTAAAATACGGATATAATACTTGTTTTATCCGTACATAGCCTTATGGTAGGTGCACGTACACGGTTTGGGCACTCCCGTCTCTTCTGGCACAGGCTCGGACTTGTCGGGCCAGCCGGTGTTTAAGGTCACCCGTGCCATCATAGCCCATAAGGAACCCGCTCTAATTTCCTCTGGCTCGGTTCCTGCATGGTTAAACCGGTTCAACCGCGAAATCAGACCGGGCTTAAGAAGCGGGGTATTACAACTAAGATCAAGGAAAACAAAATAAAAGTCAGCTTTCAGCTTCGAAACAAACCTCGTGAGCAGAGAGAGACCTTCGCAGAGCAACCTGCAAGCTTCGTGGGCAGAGCAAACAGCTAGGGTTTTTCCTTCGTTCACAAAGAGAGCGGTGTGAGAGAGCTGTAGTGAGACGGGTGGGAGAGAGCAGTGTGAGAGAGATGCAGTGAGAGGGGTGAGCGAGAGAGAATTGTGAGTAGTAAGCAGTGTGAGAGAGATGCAATGTGAGGGAAGAGAGAGAGAATCGTGCGAGGGAGTTTCTTTAGGTATGAAATTCAAACCTAATATGTATGGTCCAACCTGTCTTGGTTCAAATGTTAGGATTGATTCATCCAACCAGTCAAACCGGGTTTTGTTATCCTTTCAACCTAAGACTAATCTTGGTTGTTTGCATATAGTAGGACACGTGTCATCCTCTGTATGGGGCAAAACAAAGAAGTGCAAGATCAAGCAAACCAAAGGATTTTTAACCTACTTCCACTATTGCCGATCACCAGTACGGCCGCTATCATGTCCACCGAGCTCACCATCTTGCGTTGAAGCCTCATTTATCTCAAAGCTTACGCCATTCTTCCTGGGATTCTCTTCTTCTTCAAGGCTTTTTGGAACAATAGTTTCAGGGCTACTCTTAATTTCTTTCTCTTGAACTGATGGAAAACTATCTTCAGTCCGCAATATTGCAGCAGCGCGAGAAGTGCCTTCATCCGAATCCCCTTCTAAATATTCCTCCACTTTCTTCCTCTTGCGTTGTTCTGCTTCCTTTAATGGCTCTGGTTCATTCTCATCTTCCAAATCAAGAATTTCCTTCTCTCGCTCACTTCCTTTGAATCAGGACTACTAGTGCTCGACCCAATTCTGTGACTTCCCCTAGAGTAATACCCAGGATAACCACCGTCAACCGAATTGAAGGGATCGACGAAGTCCCAAGCATAGACCTCCGGGGGAGATGCAGGCTGAGGAGTTGCCGCCGGAAGAGTTGGTGGCAAGTTGTAATAAGGATCAAGAGGTAACGACCCCCCATTCCATACTGTGGATTCATAGAGTATGAAATATTCAGGCCACTGAGCTGCCACTGACGACATTCGAGGCCCCTCGTAAACGACAATAGGACCTGCAGTCGATGACCTCTTCATGTAGTACGCCGAGTACAAATAAGGATACGGATTCCCTCTTGTATCAATGGGCGGCCAAGACGACGAAGCTTTAGGGCTAACGTGGCTTTGAAGCTTGAATGATTCCGATTTCGTCTCCGACTCAGCATCGGACCCCATGTCGATATGGATTTGTGAATCCTCTTCCAGCTAGTGATGGTGTCGAGATAAAAGTCGACAACGACGAATCCTTATTGTATTTTTCTTTTTCCCTTCGTCTAATGGTAAAGGATTGGAGAAGATGGAGGGGAAGATCCAACACCGATAACAAGTTCCTCTTCTACAAATCGACAGAGGGCTTCGTCGACATCTTTCAGTGACCGGAAGTACGAAACATGCCTAGAAGTGAGGTCGTACCGGTGATCGCCATTGTCTACGCAAGGTTTCAAACAAATATCGGTTGTTTTGACTGTCCACAACCATAACCCCTTTTAGCACTCTAAAGTTGAGTCTTAGTATTTTATATTAAGGAAGGGTAATTTGGGTATTAAATATTTTATATTGAAGCTCATGTCATCACTTAACTGGATTATCTAACGAAAGGGGTTCACTTGATAGAATCTTTAAACTACATGAGAGGTAATGATATGTTTAAAAGTATGTGAGGAGAAAGAGGTACTAAGGCAAAGTACATGGAGGGGAGTCTAGGGGGTGGATTCTTTAGCCATTTTCATGGGTTTCTTATCTCCATCCAATGGCCTTATGTGTGGTCATGCACAAAACCTTTCGTCTAGTAGTAGTAATAATAAGGGAAAATTATGTCTCTCTCCCTTGTAGTTTGTCGAAATTATAGGTGGATCAAAGGGTTTAAACGAATTATGCCCCCCTCCCCTAGCATTGACGGTGAGTATGTTGTTAGTTTTAGATAAGAAAAATACCTTATTACCCTTTAGTTGCCACTTATTCTTTCTGTCAAACGTGATTTCTTAGTCTATTTGGAACCCATCCATTTGATTTCATGTGCCTCCCCATATAGGAAATTAAAACACTAAATTTTAAAAGCGTATTCAAAGTAAAACAAATTATGCCTCTACCTCAAAACAAACAAAGCCCCAAAATTCAGGGAAGCTTGTCCGATTTGAGCACCAAGAAGGTTCCTTCTACAGGGCGGGTTGTGGTTCCTGAAGCAAAGTAAAGAGGATAAATGATGAGAGAGGGAAATGGTTACAAGGAAGTTGCTTGAAGGAGACAGCAACTCTAGCGAGACAGCCGATCTTGTTATCTCGTGGATGGTTCTTGAAATACTTGGAGGATTCACTGAGTAATGGTTTTGGATTAGAAAAGGGGAGGAAGATGATGCGATAGCATTGATCAACGGCATATTGGGCTGCCAAATAGACTAAGAAATCAAGGATTGGGAAGTGACTCGCCTATTACTGGCAAAGTGGAGAAGATGAAGGGGCTCACTGCAAGGCTGTTGGAGTCGATTCCTCCACGACTGGGGTGACTTAAAGGCTGCAATTGATTCCTCTTCAACTTTGGGCCTTTGCAATCACAATCGGAGACAGAAAAGAGGAAGGGGCCGGCAAATAGCGAATCTGAGAAAGCGTTAGGGTTTAAAACGTGAGAGGAAGAATAAGGGGCAACTGGGCAAATGAATTGTGGGTTTTGGGGTTTTGCTTAGTTTTGGCAAATGACCATCATGAATTTTCTTGTATTGGTGAAAAAGGTTGCAGAAGAACTAAAGGGAAGGGTGTCTTGCTAAGTTTGCATTAATATAAGGGTATTTTTGGCATTAAGATACATCATATAATTTGACATCATCGACTAGTCCCAATTTCACGGTGACTAACGGATTGGACCTAATTATAAGAATTTTTCAAATTATAGTAGAGGGGGCATAATTCGTTTAAACCCTTTGATCGACGTGTAATTTTAGCAAACTACAAGGGAGGGGGTGTAATTTTTCCTAATAATAATGATAAACCTTTCGTGCCCGGCTCAATCTAGCGTTTCCAATGCCATACTGGTAAGGTTTTTTTCCCCCTATTGATAATATTAATTGTGAGATGGATAGGCACACTACCAATGTATGGGAAGCTAGCGGGTAGCACAAATGGAAGCAGAGATGTGGTGTCATACAGGGAGTGTGGATCAGGTTCTCGTATGAGAACCATTCTCATATAGGTTGATCCACATAGATGAAATCCACCACAAAGTTAGTTGTTGGGTGGATTCCATCTGTGCAGATCATCCCCGTATTAGAACGGTTTGTGTACGAGGACTTGATCATCGGTTTTCTCATTCAGAAGGGGGTAGGGTAGAGAGAGAGACGCACATTTGATGCTAGCTTACAGTACATCCAGTCTTTTTCCAAATTATGATAAGGTAAAATAATGAGACTTAGTCACATGACCATTGTGGTGATTTGTGCCAGACACGGAGAACCCCCCCCCCCCCTTTAAAAACAATAAATGATTCATTTTGCCTTGATGCTCATGTGCACCCCTCATTGACATGTGCACCAATTACATTATTTTCTCCATTATTATATAATTAATGTAAAAGATAAGTTGCTTTAAAAAGCACCAAACTTGAGGTACATTAAAAATAATAACGTTTATTTACAGAAATACTGCATTTTCTGCGGTAAAAGATAAGAAATTAGTTCCTAACATCAAATAAGGAACTAATTATTTTTAACCCAAAAAAAAAAAAAAAACTAATCACAACCAAAATAGGTTTATTATAGAACTAATAGAGAGCACAAAACTTTAAGTCGATCGAGGTCCCCTCAAGGCTTAAACATCAGTTGCAGAAGTGAAGACATTGTGCAACCAATCCCTTTAATCTGTCTATGCTGCAGTTGGTGCTGCTGATGGTGATGGACCCTGGCTCTCATCTTTCCCACTGAAAACGCCTCTGGAAAAGACAAAAAAAAAAAAAAAATGCCAAACTCAGAAGAAAATAAGGGGAAAAAAAAATATATCAAAATCGTCAGCAGTGATGTGGTGAGGTGCAATAAACATCCAACGTTTAAGGTGCATGACTGCATGGTTGGGCCTCTCGCTGCAGAGAATTTGGACTCTTGAAAAACTTACCCAAAGAAATTCCAAGTCTTGTCTTTCATGTTATCTGCACCATCGCCTGTGGCCTTCAATACATCCTTGGCCTCTTGTTCTTTCGTAGTAATGGCATCTGTGGCTGTTTCCTTTGCGTTTCCCACTGCCTCGCTTGCTTTATCCTGCACATTCTCCATAGCCATTCGCATGTCCGAGTAAGCGAAGTCCATTACAAACACAATGGCCAATGCCAAAACCAGAACGTAGAAAGCTGCTCCCTTTGCCATCTTCTTTATTTCTCTCTTTATATATAAATATACCAATTGCTTGTTTTCTTGTACTTTTCTTGTGTGTTTGAGAATGGCAGAGACATGGGGGTTAATTTATACCATTGAAGGTGGCGAATTATGAGGAAGGGCTGAGGTTCTTAAGTTCATAAGGTGAGTTTAGCATGCATCCTCCTGTGATTTGTGATCCTGATTGTTTTAAGGTCTCTTCGTGGCTTGGTTTGGAGCAAGGATCATGGTTTTTCGTACACGCTCCATGGTCTCCTACATGTAATCCACTTAATATGTTGACCTAGGGCCCTTCAAATAAGGGCGTCAATCGGTTTAGTTCTGGTTATTCGGTTAGGTTTAGATTCGGTTCCGAATGATGATAAGGTGGATCAGAATCAAATCGAGAACTAACTTGGTTCCGTATTTAGATACTCAAGCTGATACAATTCAGTTCAGTTCGGTTTTGGTTCCAATTCGATTCTGATATGCAGTTTTAATTCGGTTTTGTACCTCAGTTTTAATTCAGTTATGAAAACAGTTCCACTTTTGGACCATGAATGTGATGGACCAAAGGCCATAATGGGCTCAAGTTATGAGCCATATGGCCATAGCTAATTCCAAAATTGTCTTAGCATGTAAATATGTGACGAGAAATTGCAAAACACACTTACTGCCTAAAAAATCTCTCTTAACAATACTAGGGTTTTTTCATTTTTTTTGTTTTGTTTTTTGTTTTAAGAGCAATTCGGTTTCATTTCGGTTCAAACTAGATGGTTATTACACCCTAAATTGAAACCGAGCCAAACTGAGGTCCATACTCACGTACTCCAACCGAATTAATTTAGTTCAATTCAGTCCGATTAATTTGGCTTGGTTTTAGATTTGGTATTCGATTTCAGTTTGAAATTGACACCCTTACCTTCAGATCTCTTGGCCCGTCTAGCCTAACCCAGATTCCGGATCCCCTAGCCTTACATCATACTCACCGGAACCCAGGTTGAGTTAGATGTGCCAATTGACCCGGCCCGACTGTCTTTCTGTGTGGTTTGTCATCCGATCACGGCCAGAATGGCCTGGGCCAAACGTATACCCAGATTACTGTGGCAATCCCCATGTAAATGTTTTATATAAAACATTCTTCATCCCCTTCCCTCTCTTTCTTCATTCTCTCTCCCCTTCTAGCAACACCTGATCATTTACCAATTTAAAGTAACAACTGAGACAATCCAGATTGGAATAAAAAGCCACTGGACCAAAGCAACACAGTCACAATCCCATTGAGCTATGAAAGTAGGGATGTAAACAGATAGTCAAAAATCTGTATTCGATTCGTGTTCGTATCCATTTAAGTGGATCCGTATACAAAGATTTACCATCTAGAAACTATCCAAATCCATCCAAAAACTAGTCGGATACTAATATGATTGTCCTAGAGGTTAGTGGATGGACGGTTCTTTGCACATTTATTTTAAAATTAGAATATCGCAATCTTAGTGCAAGTGGAGTATAGTAGTGGTGTACTAGGGTTAATTTTATTCATTTCGTTTTTGTCTTCTGGACTTTAGAGTAGAGTAGTTCCATGCTTAAGTCTTCTCTTTTTGGAGATGTTAGAGAGAGAGAAAGAGGCACTCCGTTCCCTTTTGTTCGATCTGCTTGATGTTGCCAAGGAGATGGGTGATTGACTTGTAGATTCAATCGTTCTTGAACCTGTTATGTTATTGCTCTTAATTTCTGCTTAATTGACCTAATTGTTTGTGTTTCCATCTTGCTCATCTACCGATTCCGATATGCAGATTTGATTTTTCTGTGATTTGTTTCGTAAGTGAAACTCTAATTCTATGATCTACTTCCTTATTTGTGGCAAGAAGACTCCCAATGGTCCTTCACCGGCAGCAGACGATGGTAAAGGCTTACCTACAGCAGGGAAGAAGAGCCGGTAGTTTGATAAATGAATCGAACCAGAAGATATCCAAATATCCGTTTAAAAAAAGAATTTGAAAGATGGTTGCAATTTTTAGGATATTCAACTGATAATTAACCAAACCAAATTCAAATAGTGGACTTGCCAAACGAATTTGAAAATTATAATATCCATATTGAATTCGATCCGTTTACACCCATGCATGAAAGACTATAAACAAATGACCATTTTACCCCTTCCATATTGGGACTTTAAACACGTGCTCATTAAAGTTCAACATAAAAATAATTGAAAATCAATTTTGGCCAAAACACATAAATGACTCTTGATCTCTTTTTTATTTGTGTTTTATCAATTTTTTTTTAAATAGAAACAAGCTCCATAAATGATATCAAATGCAATTAAAACCATTTTTATGAATAAAAATCAAAAAGAAAAATGATACCAAAGAGGGGGAGGTCAAAGTGAATGAAGAAATTCTTCTCACGATGTTGTTTGCCCGACATGAGATATAAGAGCAAAGTGAAGGGGTTTCACTCACTTTGTTTCCGCACTTGTTCATTTTGTTGGGAACAGCTTCCTAACACTTCAGTAAGACTACCCTTGGATACATTTCAAAATTATTAGGAACATCTTCCCCCAGAAAAGCAACCAAAATACAGCATTGGGGAAAGCTACTCCTCCCAGGACAAATTGCAGCCTGTTTTCGCATTTTCTCACTGCGTAATCTTCAAGACTGACATATATCATTCAAACTTCCTGCATCTTTGGCAACCATCTCAAATGCTCGGATTCACTTCATTATTCCCACGCGAATGAACAAATGGAATTTATATATTCCCATAGAATATAAAAAACAAAATTTTCCCTCATGTGGAGAAAGTATGTTTGGAAGCCACTCTTCCACCCTGTAAGAATCATCTAATGAATAAATTTCTAAGCTAGCTAAACAGTAGCTGCTGCAAGCTTCATACGCTGGTGATGCTCTGCAACCTTATAATCTACAATGTCGTTGAAAAGTTGGGAATCCAAAACACAGTCTGGGAGCCCATACACTGCAGCTTGGACACTGGCCATAAGCTTTGCTATCTCCCTACCAGAGAAACCTTCTATCTTCCGTGCAGCCTCACGGATCACATCCTCAGAGATGTCTTTTACAGTAATCTTCTGTTGCTTCTTTTTCAACATCGATCCCCACAAGGATTCGGTCTTCTCTTCATCAGACAGGTATTTGTTCAAATAGAGCTTCAGTAGTTTGACACGCTCCTCCTCTCCCGGGAGTGGAAACTCAATCACCTCATCTATGCGGTCTGTGACAGCACTATCAAGATCACCAGGTCTATTAGTGGCCAGAACCAGGACTATGTCCCTCGACTGATCTCCAGTTCGAAACAGCAATGCATTAAGAGCACTTCGTTGAGCTTCACTCATGTAAGTGCTGTTACGCCTGCAATAGAACAAGGACATGTAATGAAATTTTTTCACATAAAGGCTTCCTGATCAGGTCACAAATACTTTATCACAAAGAAACACTGGTGACAGTCGAAGTACCACCACTGTTTAAGATAGCATTACCGTTAAAAAACTGGGTAACATTAACCATAAAGGGCTTACTGAACAGGCATATATGGTTTAAGATAGCATTACCGTTAAAAAACTGGGTAACATTAACCATGAAGGGCTTACTGAACAGGCATATATGCAAGGAATAGAACCAACCTGAATAACCATCCAGTAGGATGTCGAATGGGGTTTTAGAAACGTCTATGATACTTTACCATTTCCTTGTGGCCAACCTTTGTTTCAGCAGAAAAATATTCTTGGAAACACAGTCTGTAATTTTAATTTTTCTTGTATTTCTTTGTTGGGAAAAATATCCCCACGCCATCAGTGTGGGGATTCTCTCAAATAACCAACACTTTCTCTCTCTCCTGACATTCTCTTTCTTCCCTGACAACATTGTGGGCTCCCCTATTGAGAAAACCGATTGTCAAGCGCTGATAGGTGTGGCATGGGAGATTTCCCCCCACCCCACCCCCAATCTGGCAATGTGGGGAACACTTGCCTTTCTTTGTTATCAAAGTTTCTATTGTCTTTCTTTATTTTCTTTTCCTATCATTAACTTGGGAAGGAATCATATTTGGGCATGATTGCTAAGAAAAAGAATCCAACCATATGATGGAGATATATCCATGTGTGCTAATTGTACAATTGACCAGATACCACTTGGAAAGTAACATGCAGAAAATTTAATTGGAAGATATTTTCTGAATTTCATATTTCACTTTTACTAAATTAATTTTCCCTATACAATTTTCTCTTGTTTTGAAGACGATCCCTATAAAATATTTCTCATTGAAAAAGATGAAACCTCAAAAGGAATGTGGACAGGGGGTACCATAGATAAAATCAAGTAGCGAGATAAAAATTCATAAGGATATTGGAGACTATTATCCATTCTAGAAGAGATGATAATTATGATACCCCTACTATAATCATAATGATGAGGATGAATAACGACAATAATATTTTTTGGGGGTAAACAGAACATTAATTTAGATGAAGTATAAAACACTCCACGAGAAGCTCATTATTTGCATGACAACAAACCAAACATATAAAACATGATGCCTCTATCCATCTTGAAAGAGAGAATTACCTACAAATGCAACTCTAGATTGCTTCAATCTAGAAAGAGAACTGCAGCAACTTCGGAAATTTATAAATTGGACAACATAGGTCAAGTAGAAACTTACTCGCAAAGAAAAGCATCAGCCTCATCAATAAAAAGTAGTAGACCTTTCTTTGACTTTTTAGCCCAATCAAATATTTGATGGATTTTTGTCACAGCCTGAGGGCCCAATGGTGCAACATCTCCCCCTGTCATCATGGCGTAGTCCAGACCCTGTAAGATGCCATTCAATGCCAGCAGGAAGAAGTCAAACACTGTCAACTTTACAAATTTCCTTCCAAAACAAAAGTTTCTCGTATCAATGTCAGAAAAATCTCAAGTGCAGAGAGATTGAAATTATTCAGAACGAAATACACCAATAAACAAGTTTACATTTCAAAGGAAAGCAGATGCAACCAATTTTGTATGGTCTGCCTCCCCTCCCCTCCCCTTCTCTCTCGCTCTCTATGACCTACCTCCCAACCAATTCAGGTAGATAATCCACAATGAAATTAGCCAATATCAGCACTCAGTGGAAGTGTGGAACCGATCTTTACAAATGAATCTAATTTCTAACTCGACAAATTAGGTGAGGACCCTTCTCTCCCCCCTCCCCCTCAACATAGACAATTCTCCCACCCTCATGTGTTCAGAACCTATTTAATGGTTTTAACCACAAACAGGGTGCCACATTGGACCTTTCATCTGGGTTTATCACAAGTAAATGTCAACATAAAGACCCAGTTCACCAGTCCAAACAAAAAGATCCACTGCCCAACAGTTTCAAATTTTGATCGGGACTGTTGAACCAACAGGTCTATGGACTGAAACTCCAAAAAATCATCATCCCATCTGAAGTCTAAACCGACCCTCCTTATTAAACAATGACTCTCCATGATCCTCTCGACATTCTCAGGGTAAGGCTGTGTAGTTCTCGCCCCCACCCCCACCCCCACCCCCACCCCCCAGACCTCGCACATGCGGGAGCCTCGTGCACCGGGTACGCCCTTTTTTTCCTCCATAATCACAAGAAGCTAATGTTCACCAAATATTCCGGCCATCTCTCAAATTATTTCCTCGCATCCCTCTGAATATTCTTCATAACTCTGTTTCTTCTTCTTTATTTCATCAAACACAAGTGATTTTTGTTACTTAAATCATCCACTTCTATTACACTTGAAGATGGGATATAAAATTATTTGTATTAAGATGACATGTTATTAAATACCTACTTTCATACTACTAAGGAACATATCATTTTTTTCATTAGTAGGCATGCTCCTTGTATGAAGAACAAAATGGGCCCAACTCTTGAAGTAGATCGATTCTATGGCAAGAAATAGCAAGAATTGATACAAGGATGGTCCATCACACCAATTAGTGGACCACCTGATGCAGTTGGGCAAAGGAATTTTTCGTTACCTTTCTATGTTTGATTTACTTATTTTTTTTTAAAAATAGCTTGGGAGTCCAGTTTTATGTGATTTGGATCCCATATTTGTTTCAGTTTTAGAATAGGAAAGTAGGCTATTTCTAAGTCTTTAAATAGAGTTTTGTAACCAACGATGGGACTGGATTTTGAAGAAGTGAAAATTGATGGAAGGGTTTTTGCTTTGAATCATGGCTGCCGAGAGGCGTGTGTCTCTTTCTCTTCTTTCACTGTTCTTCTTCTCCCTCTGAAATTCTTTCTTTCTCCTCTCTTGTTGTTCTTCCATAACTCAATCAAGGTCCCATTCCAAAAACACCTACCCGGTGTGAGTCAAATCCAAACTCTTACCTGGTCTTGTTACGGTTCATCCTTGCAGCAGGACTCGAACTGAGAAAAGGATCACAAAAATGTCCACCGGCAGACCCTGTTTGCCTTTTGGTTCTGGTCGAAGAAAGCTGGCCCCAAGGCGGTTCAAACCCTTGAAACCCTAGCTCTAATAACCTTCCTGTGGAGAGATCTACCACTGAAACTAGGGCTGGACCGGCAACCATCGCCTGGTGAGATTTGCAGAATCTGATCTGCTGTTCTGGACATCTCCGTTGGCTATTTATGTTGGGTAATCTATAGGTCTTCGATATCAGATCCCTCTTTGAAGTTCAGTTCCAGCTCGATCAGGTATCTCATGAGAGAGATTTCTCTTTTGAAGTTGACTACTACTACTACCACTGGGTTCATTCCTATTGTGAGGAAGAAGCTAAATCTTCTTTTTACACCTAATCCCTATATCCTGATATTACAATAAAGACCCTGATTTTTATTTTTATTTTTATTTTTTTTTCAGTTTAACTCCACCTCTGTTTTACTTTCCAGAATCGACTCTCTCCTTTTTTATTTAATTCCTGTTGTGTCCCAAGTCAATTATTTCATTCTAAAGGGGTTCTGAATTGCCTCATAAATTACAAGATTGCTACTGATTTGTTAAGGATTTTGTACTTTAACGGGCCCACAAGCGATCCGATTCCGGTTTTGGAACCCAGATCCCCATCACCATCCTGTTAGGACATAGGGCCAACCAGGTTAAAACAGGGTTGGGAGTTTGGGGTCTCACAAACCCTAAATCGTGGGAAGTATTTTTGTCTTCCTTCACTTTGGACAGCAAGGCAAAAAGGGGAGTCTTCAAGCTACCAATTCGGGTTTCTTGTCTAACAGTCTAAATAATTTCTGCATTGGTGAACAAGACAGAAGACACAATAAGGCGCTTGATTGGACTTCTAAAAGGCTTTGAATTGTTTGATTTTTATTTGTTTTTTTAGTTTATTCCTTTTGTGCAAGCAATTTTAGTTCAGATTAGGCAAGTATTTGTTTCCTTTTAGTTTGATTCTTCTTGTACAAGGAAGATCTCTTTCTCGAGACTTTCTTAGTTTCCTTTTCTGTTATGTTTCTATTTTAATTCTTTCTTGTGAGACAAGCCTTGCTGCCTAATTGTAATGATTAATGACCCTTAAGAGGTCCCACACGATTTGAATAGTCGATTGAGCTTTGTTTTTGTGCAAGTAATAGTCTTTTGAGAGGCTGATTGACTGAAAGAGTAAAGGGTCAGATGCTCAAGGCTGAGATAGCCAACCCTATCCCCCTTTAATTAATGTAGAGCTAGGTATAGATACCCAACCCCAATAACTATTACAATACTGGCTCTGGCAATGAGTAACCTACACATAAAAGTAAAAGCCAGATTCAATTTTCTATACCAATGTCCTAATGCCAAGCATCACAAGGGTTGTTGCTACTAGTTCTTCTATTACACAGAAACATAATCAAATGCATGTTGCAATTTTTCTTTTTTGGGTGGGGTGGGGAAGTGGGGGGGAACTCAAAATAAACTTGTGAAAGTATATCATACCGATTTCCGAGCTATCTCCCTTGCAACCATAGTTTTACCAGTCCCAGGAGGCCCATAAAAGAGCATGTTGCGAAAGGGTGCCTGATGAGACTTGGTGTTTGCTGTCGCCCGAGCAAGTTGCTCAATCCTCCTCTGCAATGAAGGGTGAAGAATAATGTCCCCAAAACGGGCTTTATGTTGACCACCAGTATTGTAGTTCAAAGCCTTCTTAAGACCACAAGATACGACCCCTGACAATGGAAATTTTGCAATAGATGATTCTCTAATAAGCGAAGGCTGGCCCAGTATCCGGTTGATGTAACCCCAGGTTACTCTAGCACCTTCTCTGTTAAGTATTCAAAAAGAAAAATAAGAAGCATATTGTGGTACACTCCTATTATGATACCTTGTAAAAATACAAGTAAAAAAGGGTAATAACCACATATAACCACAAACCATAGATGATGAAATATACCCACCCCAACAACCAAGCACAAGAGATTTAGAGTGAGAGAATAATAAGAGAATGATCTCCAAACCTCGGTCTGATTTTTCCCCTTTTATTTTTATCAAATTAAGTTATTTGAAAGAGGGAAAACTTAGGTTGTTCCATTGAGGATAAAGTATGGTCAAACCACCAGTCATTGTCAAACATACACCCTGACATGTCTCTCTTTAGTACGCATAACTAAAGGTATCATGGACCTTCACTCTCCTCTATCAATTCTGCTCCATCCTGACGTGGGGATGGAAAAGGAAAAACGTATCAGATCGCGATAAGTGTTGGCATATCATATGCTAGGGTTCGACCCTAAGATGATGGATAGGTACCTCGATAATGCAGAAGTAGGTTACAAGTAAACTACCCCAACAGTTTATAACCCCAAACAAAAAACTCAAGACTCAAAAGTTACTCAAGACTCAAAAGTTACTCAAGACTAACCAGCAATATACTAGGAAACAAGAGAAATAAGACCAGCAAATAAGCCCCCAAGGATACAATAGCCATGCAGCAGTAAAACCAGTCCAAAACCCAACCCAATAGGAGAGAGAAGGACCTTCCATATGGCTGGAGAGAGAGAGAGGTGCGGCTGGGGCTGTGGGGCTCCAATTGAGCTGCAAACTTGGTCTATAGTAAGGCTTAAGGAGGGTACAAAAACCCCCAAATATGAAGGGCTTCTGACGGTTGGTTTGCAAGATATGCGCTTTTTTTATTTTCAAACCTAGGAGAGAGAATCTGAGAGAATTCTTCAAGAACTGTAGTAGGGCAGCTTAGGCAGCAACAAGAAGAGGATCGAGTGATCCTTGGGTAGCTGTGAACACCCTATGAAAAGGCTAGGCAGATCAGAGATCAATTGGGGAAGGAAGAGGAGATCGATCTCTCCTAATTCCTCCATGGGTGCTGGTCGGTTCTAACTTTGAGGATGTGAACAGGTCTGTTTTTGACAATAGCAGTAAACAGTAATAGCAGATAATAACAGCAAAAGTAAACAGAGAAAATGAAAGAAAAGAAACAAGACAAGTGTAGGTGGGATTAGTTATCTCGACCCGGGCATCTCACTCAACTATCCCGTCTATTTAAAAAATTGACTGCAATCATTCATTATTCAAATCTCAAAATTGAGATTACATAAGCTCTTCTATACATACAGGGCAGATTAGCAGCCATACCAAAACTAGGAGTTAGACTCCAAGGCACCGATTGATAACGTTTCTGCTGTTTTTGTGCCTAGAAACAGCAGAATCGGCTTTCACGTTTCCGGAAACAAAAACAGATTTTTTGGTGTTTGATAAATCTATTTCTCGAAACGTTTTTTACAGACATAATGCCACTAAAAACCCCAATAGTATCATCGGATGCCCAAAAGGGAGAGGGTTCGGATGCCTCTTTTTAGGTTTAAATAGTTGAAAGATTTATCAGGCACAACAGCCTTTTTTTCTCTCAAAGTCGTTTCTAGAAATGGCGAAACAAGTCCAACTTGTTTCGTCAAAGTTGTTTCTAGAATTGTAAATAGGCATAAATTTTTATTTATGTTTCTAAAAACAGGTGAAAAGGAACAACTTTATCAGATGCATTTTAAGTTGTTTCTCTGTTTCTAGGAACAAGAAAATGTAGAAACGGCAAAAACGGAATGTTGTCAAATAGTGCTCAAGTAAGATTAGAGCTTACATAATAAGAGCTGGAATCCAAATAGGACTACACTAGAACTCCAACATGGAGTAGGTAACCAACTAGTCATTCACTAATAGGGAAACCTAAACTGATTAAAAAGTGACATAACAAAGAAAATAGACTCAAAACAGGACTCTAACTAAACTAATGAATTAAATCTCGTTTTCCTACTTTCTACCAATATTTTAGGCCCATTAAAGTAGCTCATTACAAAGAAAACACATGGGATCAAAGACCCAACACATACATAACCCAACAACCCAAGGCTTATTCCCCAAAAAATAAGCCAATCAAGTGACTTATCTATATCACCCAGTCCTCAAATGCCAAAAAGGGGATGCACAATATAAATAAATGGGAGTCGCTGCCTAGAAAGGGTCTAGGACCCATGAATGTCTCCCCCAATTAAGGGGGAGAGACTAATGACTCAATGGATAAGGTTGGTTTGCACCAGGATTCTAAGCAAGGGTCAAGTGACAGAATGGGAAGGTGTTAAGCACCCAACCTGCCCAGCCCTAAGGCCGATCTGATGCAATTGGGCGATGGGTTCAGAAAAAAAATATCTTTCGGTTTGGTTCTTTATTTACATTCCTTTTTAGATAGAAATTAATTTGGTAGAAGATTTTATTTCAGCTGTTATTTCAGTTTTAGTTTTTGAAGATTTTGAATGAATTGAAATATAGTTTTGGGAGTGAACCATGGCTGCCTTGGGTGATTTCCGTCTTCCCTTTTCTAATATTCTCTATCCTTTCTTTGATTTCTGATCTTTCTCTTCTCTCTTTACCTCTTCTATATTCTTTCTCCCTTCCCATCGATCTGTTACAACTTTCTTGTTTTCTGTTCCGTTCCTACAACTAGTGACAGTACAACTTGGGAGGAGTGGTTAGATCTTCTTTGATCCTCTTCCTTTCCTCTTGAGATCTTGTCTGGTGGTTCTCCACCAATGGGCGACTGAAACTCTATAGTCTAGGCTCCAGTTATGTTCCTACAGTGAGAATCGAAGACGAAATCAGATCTAGACCTTGCCTTTCCACCAGATACAAGTTGCAACAGCAATCAATCTCCTTTGGTTGATTATTCTACATATCCATTGATCGGAAACGAGAGCCCATCGAGATTCCCACCTTCGTGTGAAGTTTCAGGGTGAGCAAAGCTGAGTTGGGTGACTTCTCCCAATCGAAACCAGTCTCGGTCTCCGCTGATTCTAAGTTTCATCGTGATCTAAGGTTGAAGAAAGCTGATTTCTCTATTTTACAAGTAAGGACAAACTGTTAATTACATAAAACCCCCCTTTGACTGAATTTTTGTTCTATTATCCCATTTTCTTTAAATTTCCAAAATATCCCCCTTATATTAAAGTTTCGGTTCCAAAATTACCCCAACTGCTATCTAATTACTTCTAATGCCTTGTTTATTTTTTTTTTATTACGGAATTCCCACCCAAACTCTTACTTAAAACTATTTAATATTCTTGTGGGCCCACAAACAATCCGAGTCCCCTGGATCTGCATCAAGTGATATCAGAGCAACTTTCTTGCACTTCTCTAACCATGACAAGTCACATCACCAATGCTAAGTTGTACAAACTGAATCGTGAGGTACTTGAGAACCAACAGAAAACTAATGCCAGGGTTGAGAAGAATGAGGCAAAACATGACAAGTTCATAGACGAGAGTCAAAGTGCTCTCACTAAGATTCTCGCCTTTATGAAAAGGTCTGAAACGCAAGTTGATGAAAGATCATCTACGCCACCTCCTCAGTTTAATACCCTACGGATTGAAGATACACATCACTGAATGCAACATGATCCTGTTATATGCCAAGATATTACTCGACAATTTTCTGATAGGGATCATGGTATCAAGGTTGAGGTTCCAGAATTCAATGGTGAAAAGGGACCTGAAGAATTTCTTGACTAGCTTACCAAAGTGAACAGAATTTTTGTATATAAATCTCTTCCGAACGAGAAGAAGTGTGAAGTCATCCTCACCTAGTTTATTGAGTTTGCATGTTCATGGTGGGATGATGTACTACATGCAAGGTTTGTCAAAAGCCTTGGTCCCGTTTCCAATTGGGAGGTCATGAAGCAGATCCTGACTAAAAATTTTGTTCCTCTTAATTATGAGAAGGTGATGTTCCATAAATTGCTCAACTTGCAACAAGGGAATAAGAATGTACCCTCGAATTCCACAACGGGTGATGCAATACATTAGTGGGCTAAGTATTTGATATCCGACTTGATTTGGCTAACACTTACTAAGTCTGTTGATGTGACAGCGGCTCATGCCAAGACAGCTGAAGAGAAGTCCATTTATTGGAAGAGTATGCCCAAGACTGCTTCAGTTTATAGACCTCCACCACGAATGGAGGAAAAGAAGCCTGAAGCTCGTAGAGCTGAAGAAAAAAGGTCAGAGTTCAACAAGGATAGTGACGGGGTGAAAAACATTAGATGCCGTAGTTGTGGCAAGAAGGGTCACTACTTAAAGGAAAATACCATCAATTAATGAAAGCTAAATTAATTAGAAACTAACCTAAACAGCAACTGAAATAAAATCTCCTATCAAACTAATTTCTAACTAAAAAGGAAAGTAAATAAAGAACCAAATCAAAAGATATTTTTTTTTAAAACCCATCGCCCAACTGCATCAGCTCTCTCGGTCTTAAAAGAATTCAACTCTGTCTAGTTTGATCATGCTCCTAAGATAACCTTGTAAATCGCTCGCCAATGAGGTGGTACATATCTCAAAGCAAATGACAGGAACGTAACTCCGTAAAGAGGGAGAGTAGGCTGACGTGTCACTGGAGCAGGAATCAATTGATGTGGCATGTCTGATAATGCATATGGCCTCATTAAGTACATGCGACCTCCTTACTTCACCTTGATTGTGTTCTGTGCACCATCATAGAAAATGTTTGCATGTCGTTGCTAAGGTCGCCCTAGAAGAATGTCACAATGCGCCAATGAGGTGACCAAGTAGGAGATATGGTACTGTAACGGCCCAAACTGTAGATGTACTCGAACAACTGCAGTGGCCTCTTCTCGGGTTGTGAGTCCAAAACCTTACACATGAATCTTTTTTAAAAGTTGTCTTTGTGGAAAGTTGTGTGCTCGAACAAATTCAGCTGAAATAAGTTTGTTTCTGCCCCGGTATCAACAACAGTATGAACATCAATAGGATCAAAACCGTGCAGAAGAGTACCCTTTTGTCTGAAGAGAGGAGCCTTGTCAACTAGTTTATTTGAAAAGGATGAAAGACTAGCGAAATGAGCTTCCATATCCTCATCATCATCTTCAATATCATCTTCATCGAGAGGATAAGGATATAAAGCAGCATCAATATCCTCATCCTCATCATCTTTTTGTTTGACCAAAGTTTGTTTGTATCCTATTAACTAGTCCTAAATCTTAGTTACTGAAAACCCTAAACTAGGTATCTAAGCTTGACATGTGAAAACCCTAAGCCAAATATCTAAATTATGCTAGCTAGGTTATAATACAAATAATGAAATGATTAAACTAAATAAAACTTAAGATCTTGAATGGTTCAATTGATGCATTATGAACTCTAGATTGAACTAATTAAAATGATTAGTCCTAATCCCTAATGATTTATTGAATGAATTATTGATATCCTATTTGATCTAATGAGTTAATAATTTTAACCGACCCAAATGATTTACAACAAAAATGCTTGATTAGGTTAAAGCTCCGCCACAAAATTTAAATAAAGTTGAAGCCTAATCAAACCTTACCTAGCCTAACTCAAAACCAGCAAAAGGGATGATAACACCTAAGCCTAAAATCAAATTGGTTGCAACCTATACCCACCACTTAGATCTAGATTGACCAACAACGATCCAATCCCAAATCCAAAACAAAAATACTAAACTAAGCCCAGTCCATACTTAACTCAAAAAGCAATGGCAAAATGGGTAAATAACTCTCCTTTTTTTTCTTCTTTTTCCTCTGCTTGCTCTCGTTGCTGTTTCTCTTCGACTTCTTTTCCTTTTTTTTTTTTTTTTCATTTTCTGGTTCGATCATCTCTCTCAACTCTCTCTTCTTACATCTTTTTTTTTTACTGACAGAATGCTAAGACAGGGAGGAGGTTTCGACTGAGAGAGAGAAAAATTCACAGGAGATTGGATAGTTCTTGAGAAATGAAAGTGGGAGATCGAAGGGAGGATGGGAAGGCTACAATGGGTTTTAGAGGGTTTTTTTTTTGTTCTCAGTCTCGATAGAGCCGAAACAGAGAATGGGGAAGGGAAGAATAGAGATGGAAGGAAAAGGGGGAATGGGGATCTTCAGCTCTAATACCAAATTAATGGGGTAGCCCTAGGGAAGAGGGGGAAAATGAAAATAACAGGGGGAGAAAGGGGTAACGCACCAGTTTACAAACACAAATAAAACTAAATTTTATTCAAATAAATTCACCTTTTTTCAATAATGAGTGCATGCAAATATATAAAGGGAAAATACTAAGACTCCTACTTAGACTCAACACTGAAACAAACTCCTACTTCTCTATCTCATACGTATCCTACCCAAAAACAAACATGAGAAAATAAAAGACATAATACAAAACCAACTACTACCAACCCTTGTTGGACCAAAAACCTAGGTTGGACCGGTTCTTCTTGGCCCTCGTCTTCCACAGCCGGTCATACTGGTCCAACCAGGTAAGTGCAGCTGTATCTGCATCAGGTGGAGCTGGCTCAGGTTGCTTGTTGTTGCTCACAAAGGATGGCCAAAGAGATGGGGAAGTTATGGAGCTTCGGGTATGGTCAAAGATAGAGAAAAGGTATGGAGAAAGGAGAGGAAAAGAGAAGAAGTGAAGGAGAGAGAGGTGAGTTTCAGATGGGTTTTGGTGGCTGCAGGTTCAGCTATGGAGATGAAAGGATAGGGCAGCTGGGTATTGGAGGAGAAGAGAAGAAGGGATAAAGGAGGATTAGGTTAGGGCTTGGCTAAGGCAAGAAAAGAAGGGAATGGGGGTTAAGTTAGGATTTGAAATCCTAATCTATGGGTCTAGATTAGAGGAAATAAAAAATATTAAATCAAAGATTAACCTAATTAAAACTAATGAACCAAATTAAAAACACAAATGAATCGATTAAAACTAAACATATTAAACTAAAATGAATTCAATTAAACCAATTGGACTAAAAATCAAATTGAACCACATACACCTTAATTAATCTAATCAATCCAATTAACCCTAATTAAACCTATATGAACTAATAATGACAAAAACCAAAACTATTAAACTGGTTCTAAATTGTCATTGGGAGAAGAAAATTAGCTCAAACACGGCTTTAATCAAGAAATAAGGGGAGATAACCCTTGTGCTTCAAGCCTCAAATCGAATAGAACCGGATAAGATCTCCCAGCTCAAGGAGGAATTTACACACTAAAATATTTATACTTGGAGGAATTTTTTTGTTTAGGGAGAGGAAATTAGCCAACACCTTAATGGGGTCATTTCTTCTCCAAAATTTTCTCCCCTCCTTTTGGAAGAGGGAGTGGACTATATTTATAGACTTGGGATTTGAGACAATCATCACTTGTTTCCAATGTGGGACTAAAAACCTAGAGAAGATTATCCAAAAATGTTTGCTCTTGGACAAGGAATGTTGGGCGCCACATGACACTCCCAGGCATAGTTGTCACGGCGTCAAATCGATCCAAGGCAGTGGAGGGGTGGCTAATCGATTTGGCGATGAATCTCCCGTTATGGCGTTGCCATGGCGGTCAAATCGCCCATGTGTTATTTTTTATTTTTCCTATTTTCTAAAGTTATTTAGTATGCTATTTTTTTATTTCCACTATTTTCTAAAGTTATTTAGCATGCTACAAGCCTACAATATATACCCTATAACATATAAAACCAACATTAAGCAACATCAAATCATCAAAAATTAACATAGCCCTATCAAAATCACCCTGCATTTTACAAAAAATCGACCGCCGAGTGAATCAGGAGTGACCTAACGTCCATGGTGGTGCCATAGATACGCCTATCAGCCAATGGCGACCGCCATTTGAGTCACGTAAATCGTAGCATTGTCATGAACTTCTTTTTCAGCCAGGACGCCAAATCGCCGCCTAGGCGACGCCATGACAACTATGCTCCGAGGTCACTTGAAATGGAATCCAATTTCGAATTTTGGGGTCAACTTCCGAGGGTCATATCTTTCAAATCATCAGTCGAAATTCGACGTGTATGTCATTGGAATGCTGTCGAGCACTACCAATGATCTGAGACACGAATGTGGTCTCGACTGAAAACCCTGGAAAAAATACGCGTAAAGTATGGACCTGAATCATGTAGTAAAAAGGGGAATTAGGGGCCAATTCGCATCGTTCTCGCACTAAAGTATAGTGTCCAACTCGAGGGAACAAACAACACGAATCCACAACGTCAAAGTCAATATTTTAAGACATTTTCCATTATTGTTTCATAGGGGCAAAATGATCATTTTATCCTAAGTTCAAAATTTCTCTGAGTACATAACATTCAATACGTAATTCCTCTTATTATCATCGCTCGGAGCTGACAAAATTAGGTGTCTACAAATTGTCCCTCTTTGACTGGGATCTTTGTAATGGTCAAGAGGCAAAGAAAAGAGCACACTATTTTGTCACCAGGAGCATGTACTGTCGAAATCCGGCTCAAGGATGGCGGAGGTGCAAACACAAATGCAAGACGAGCGATAAAACTAAAGATAAGAAATGCCGATCGATAACACATGCGAAATCAAGTAGTGTGGGTGTTATTACAACATACTGCATGTCGAATTTCGAATAATGGTTTGATAGATATGACCCTCAAAAGTTGACCCCAATATTCAGAATTAGAATCCATTTCAAGTGACCTGGAAGTGCCATGTGGTGCCCAGCATCCCTTGTCCAAAAGCAAACATTTTTTGATAATCCTCTCTAGTTTTTTAGTCTCACATTGGAAACAAGAGATGATTGTCTCAAATCCCAAGGCTATAAATAAAATCCACTCTAATGCAAGAGTAGATTACAAGAAACTATCCCAACAGTTTATAACCCCAAACAATACAAATTGGAGCAGGAAACAAAGAAATAAGACCATCAAATAAACCCCCAAGGATACAATACCAATGCAGGAGCAAAACCAACCCAAAACCCAACCCAATAGGAGAGAGAAAGACTTGCTATAGAGCTGGAGAGATAGGTGTGGCCAGGTCTGTAGGAGTCTGATTAAGCTGCACACTTGGGCGTAGATAGTCCCTAAGGAGGGTACAAAAAACCCCAAAGTTGAGAGGATTCTGACAGCTGGTTGTGAAGTTACAAGCTTTCTTGATTTTCTGACCTAAGAGAAATAATCGCAGGCTTTAGGAGAAAGAATCCATTCTAGTTTGTAACTTGGGCAGATCTGAACTTCTAAATACTCACAACAGTCGTATACTTCAACAGCAATAACTTTAGGATAAAACAGAAAGCTTTACATAAGAAGAAACAAAGGGAAAAGTGGGGGAGCGGCTGTCTCGGCCCAAACTTCTCACCCACAGCTATCCCGGCTGTTCTAAGCAATTGACTACAATTATTCTTTATTCAAATCTGAAATTATGAGTACATAGGTTCCTCTATTTATAGAGGGCAGAATAGCAATCAGACTACTACTAGGAGCTAGTTTCCCAATAGGACTAGACACTCCTACTTCAACTAGGAGCTAGTTTCCCAATAGGACTAGACACTCTTACTACAACTAGGAATTCAAAATTAGACTAGGAATAATAAACCTATGTGGAAAACAAATAGAGTCCTAAGACAATTTGGACTCGACATACCACTTACTCAACTCAATAGGCCCAATGGCCCAATAATTAATTAAAAACAACTACTAATTATTCCCCTAGCCGATGGGCCCAATTGGCCCTTATTTGTACTTAGCCACTCAGGTGGACCAAGTAGAGGTTCGACTGGATTCTTGGCTAGACCTTAGCCACTCAAGTATACTAAGGTTGGACCATTCTTCCTCTCATATTTCCTTCTATAATGTATATCTACATCAGCTCTCCCTTTCTTAGAATCATTCAACTCCGATGAATGGCTAAGGGGCATGTAGTGCTCATAGAGGTCCGTGTCAAAGCATTGAAAGTCATCGGCATGGATCCAAGTACAATCCTCTTGTGGTCGACCTTTCCATTTGATGAAAAAGGAGTAGTACCCTTTGCCCCCATGAACTGTGGTGAACTTGCTGTCGAGAACACCTTCGATGACATCATCTTTAGGGTTTGCAAATTGAGGAAGTTTAAGGGTGTGTTCAATGTCACCGTCATCAGAATGGTGTCCTAAATATATCGTCAAATCAGATACATTGAAGACATTGTTGATCTTCAGAGCAGGAGGTAGCTCTAGCATGTAAGCACTACTGCCAATGCGCTTCGAGACCTTGTAGGGACCCATGTTCTGAGGATGGAGCTTGTGCACTGTACCAAGAGGAAACCTCTCAGGTGGACTTCGAACCATTACCATATCACCAAGCTGAAATTCCACGTAGCGACGATGTTGATTGGCAGTTGCTTGGTATCCGTCAATGCTAACAGCGATGTGACGACGAACATCAGCATGTACCTCCGTGATGTGTCTTAGGAGCTCATCAGCTTTCACACTAATACGAGCTTGAAGTGGCAAAGGTACCAAATCAACCAGTCGTTGAGGCTACAATCCAAGGAAAATCTCAAATGATGTACGACCTGTGGTGCGGTTGACGAAACTATTATAGGCGAATTCAGCAACGTCCAGTATAGATGGCCAAGTCTTTTCATAGTCTCGGACTAGAAATCGGAATAAGTTGCCAAGACTTCTGTTCACCACTTCGGTCTGTCTGTCTGTCTAAGGATGGAATGCAGTGGAGAACTTGAGTTTAGTATTGGTTTTCAGCCATAGGGTCTTCCAGAAGTAGCTCATGAACTTGACATCCCTATCTGAAACAATTATCTATGGTAGACCATGTATGCACACTATCACTTTGAAAAAGAGTTTGGCCAAGTGACTTGCATCAGAGTCTGCTTGCACAGGATAAAATGTGCCATCTTGGAGAAACGATCTACTACCACAAATATGGAATCATACCTTTCTCGTGTAAGTGGTAAGCCTAGGACAAAATCCATGTTCATGTCTTGCCAAGGTGCGTGTGGAACGGACAGCATCGTGTACAATCCTGTATTCTTCTTTTCTCCTTTGGCAAGTTGACAAGTGCGGCATCTCTGTATCACATGTTGCACATCCTTTAAGAGTTGAGGCCAAAAGTATAAGTCTTTCATCATGGAATATGTTTTGTCCTTGCCAAAGTGTCCACCCATTCCTCCTCCATGTAGCTCTCGAATCAAGTGATGTCTCAAAGAGGCGTTTAGGATGCAGAGGCGAGTGCCTTTGAAAAGATACCCATTATGTATCGCAAATTTGTCATCCTGTCCTCCTTATGGGTTGTTGAATACTTCTGAAAAATCAGCATCACTAATGTACTCCTCTTTGATGTGTTCCATTCCTGCACTTTGTACTGTGAAAGTGTTTATCATCGTCACCTTTCGACTAAGTGCATCAGCCACTTGATTCTCCTTCCCAGCTTTGTACTTGAAAGCAAATACGTATCCTTGCAAGTATGAAATCCATTTAGCGTGCCGATCACTAATGGTCTTTTGTGAGTGCAAGTATTCGAATGCTTCATGATCCGAATAGAGCACGAACTCTTTGCCAATTAAGTAATGCCTCCAATGCTTAAGGATTTGAACAACGGAATAGAGTTCTAAATCATAGGTAGAATACCTTCGTTTTGCATCATTCAACTTTTCACTATAGAAGGCAATCGGATGGCCCTCTTGCATAAGCACTCCTCCTATCCCAACATGGGATGCATCAGTAACCACTTCAAACATAAGATCAAAATTGGGTAGTCTAAGCACTGGTGCTTCTGTCATCTTTTGTTTGATCAAGTTGAAAGCTTTAGTGGATGCCGGAGTCCATTGAAATGGGACTTTTCCCCCTTTTGTGCATTCTGTAATTGGGGCTACAACGGCGCTGAAATTCCGGATGAATCGTAGGTACAATGAAGCAAGACCGTGAAAGCTACGAATCTCAGCCAAGGTCTTTGGAATAGGCCAATCAACGACACTTTTTACCTTCTCCGGATCAGCTTTTATGCCTTGTGAAGACACAACAAAACCAAGGAAAATGACCTTAGGCAGCATAAAGGAACATTTCTTCAAGTTGATGTACAACTTTTTTGCACGTAGTACTCTCATGACATGTCTCAGATGTTCCAAGTATTCATTTTGTGCTTTGCTGTATATTAGCATATCATTAAAGTACACTACGAGAAACTTGCCGATGAAGGGTCATAGTACATGTGTCATCACCCTCATGAAAATGCTAGGTGCATTAGTGAGGCCAAAAGGCATAACCTTCCACTCATACAGGCCTTCTTTTGTTTTGAAGGTTGTTTTTTATTCATCCCCTGGATGGATTCAAATTTGATGATAGCCATTCCGTAGATCAATCTTTGAAAAGATGGAGGCTCATGTCAACATGTCAAGCATATCATCCAAAAGAGGAATAGGAAATCTGTACTTTACCGTGATTTTGTTAATGGCCCAGCTGTCAATGCACATGCGCCATGATCCGTCTTTCTTTGGTGTCAATAGGGTTGGTACTGCACACGGACTCATGCTCTCAACCAAGAACCTTTTCTTTAATAAATCATCCACTTGTCTCTTGAGCTCGGCATGCTCTGTAGGACTGAGACAGTAAGTGGGCAGATTAGGGAGTACTGACCCAGGCACAAAGTCAATGGCATGCTGAATATCCCTCATCGGTGGAAGTTTATCAGGCAATTCCTCTGGCACCAAATCTGAAAAATCAGCAAGTAATTGTTTAATTTGTGGGGGATGTTTTACCTCTATCACTAGTTCAACAGCCTTGGTAACAAGAGCTATGATTAGGCCGGTTTTTTCACTAATGGTCAGGAATTCTCTATGGAGCAGCACGCATAGCTTGTTGTCCATAGTGTTCTTCTTGCTGAAATTTTCTTTGCATGGTTGCTTCTTTTGCTCAGTGGTTGTTTTGGAAGAGGTCTTAGCAACATTCTTTAAGACATGTTGTCTCCTTAGTTGGGCAGCCCTTAACTTGTCTTTTACCTGAGGTATGTTGAGTGGGTTTAGAATGAATGGTTTGCATTTGTGATCGAAGATGCACTGGTTCTTAGTACCTCCCACTAGCACATTGTTATCATATAACCAAGGCCTTCCAAGTAGTACATCAGTGAGGACCATGGGGATGACATCACACCATACACTTTCTTCATAATATGAAACCTTCAATGGGACTAAACACTATTGAGTTACAGCCATGGTGTTGTTGTCTAGAAGAGATACCTTGTATGGTTGTGGATGGGATTCAGTCTTAAGCTTTCCGTCAATGACAAAGGCCTGAGATACCACATTCATAAAACTTCCACTGTCCACAATCACTTGAGCTTTGAGAGGTCCACTAGACACTAAGGTGTAGAAGATATTATGCCTCCTCCAGTCTTCACCCTTAGTTTCAGACACTAGGATTCTTACAACCACATTGACATAAGCATGAGAATCATCATTCTCTAGTGCAAGCTCATCTTCCAGTTCATCCTCCTCTCCTTCAACTGCAACATTAACAGTCCAATCATCATCCTGAGGTTCGTGGATTTGTAAATCCGGATTGGATTCGATGGCACTGATGACAGAGTTGGATCGTCCTCGTTTAGGGCAGAATTTTGCCGTGTCCAGTCTTTCCACAACTGTAGCATGTTACAGATCCACTCTCCCTTCCCATTGGAGCATTCCCCTTATCCTGTGTATCTTGTGGAGCTCGGGTAGGAAATCCAGTGGGTTTGATTGGTACATAAGGCTTTTTGTTGTCAATTGGCTGAATGTACCTTCTGGAGGTTGCTTTGATCAGATCCTCTACTTCTAGTGATTTGTCAAAACAAGTACTTAAGGAAGGTATCTCGATCACACCAAGCTTCTCACGAATATCAAACCTTAACCCCAGTTTGAAACGAGATATGAGCAATTCTTCATCTTCTTTATGGGCACCTGTTCGTGAAAGCAGTTCATTAAAACGATCAATATAATCTCCTACAGTCATAGTACCTTGCCTGAGAGTATTCAGCATGTCGTAGAGCAAACGTTGGTAGGTGGGTGGTAAGAATCTATCATTAAGGATAAATTTCAAGTCTTCCCAATTGTGAGGCATCTGACGACTGCGGATCAGCCTATTCTCTTCATTCCCCTATCAATCCTTAGCTCCACCAGTTAACTTAGTGACAACTAATTGAACTTTCCTTTCTTCAGGCATACGGTATCACCGGAAGTAGTCATCAAAGGAAGTTACCCAACCCTAATAATAGAGGGGATCGTGCCTCCCATTGTACTCTTTCAATTCTAACTTGACCTTATACGTTTCGTCAGACTGATAAAGTTGATTGGCATACTCATCATACTCATCATTCTGAGCTGGGACATTCCTTCTAGGTTGCATAGTGACTCTTCTGGGAACATTACCAATGCAATTAACAAGTTGAACATTAGTTTGGGCAACAATTGGTTGGGTGTTAGAGTGGGCAGCAGTACTCTCTTTTAGGTCAGCCAACTGTTGGTCATGTCCAGCCAACCTCGTAGACAAGGCTTGGATTGCTTTCATCACATCTTGAAGGGTGGGTTGGGGTTCTTCTGTCTAAGCCATAACTCTGATACCACTTAATGCAGGAGTAGATTACAAGAAACTACCCCAGCAGTTTATAACCCCAAACAATACAAATAGGAGCAGAAAACAAAGAAATAAGACCATCAAATAAACCTCCAAGGATACAATACCAATGCAGGAGCAAAACCAGCACAAAACCCAACCCGATAAGAGAGAGAAAGACCTGCTATAGAGCTGGAGAGAGAGAGGTGCGGCTAAGTCTGTAGGAGTCCGATTGAGCTGCACTCTTAGGCGTAGATAGTCCCTAGGGAGGGTACAAAAACCCCCAAAGTTGAGAGGATTCTGACGGCTGGTTGTGAAGTTACAAGCTTTCTTGATTTTCTGACCTAGGAAAAATAATCACAGGCTTCAGGAGAGAGAATCAATTCGAGTTTGTAACTTGGACAGATCTGAACTTCTGAATACTCACATCAGTCGTATACTTCAACAGCAGTAACTTTGGGATAAAATAGACAACTTTAAACAAGAAGAAACAAAGGGAAAAGTAGGGGAGGAGCAGCTGTCTCGGCCCGAGCTTCTCACCCACAGCTATCCCGGCTGTTCTAAGCAATTGACTACAATTATTCTTTATTCAAATCTGAAATTATGAGTACATAGGTTCCTCTATTTATAGAGGGCAGAATAGCAATCAGACTACTACTAGGAGCTAGTTTCCCAATAGGACTAGACACTCCTACTTCAACTAGGAGTTAGTTTCCCAATAGGACCAGACACTCTTACTACAACTAGGAATTCAAAATTAGACTTGGAATAATAAACCTATGTGGAAAACAAATAGAGTCCGAAGATAATTTGGACTCGACATACCACTTACTCAACTCGATGGGCCCAATGACCCACTAATTAATTAAAAACAACTACTAATTATTCCCCTAGCCGATGGTTTGTACTTAGCCACTCAGGTGGACCAAGTAGGCTTTCGGCTGGCTTCTTGGCTGGACCCTAGCCACTCAGGTGGACTAAGGCTAGACCCTTCTTCCTCTCATATTTCCTTCCATAATGTGCATCTACATCACACTCCCTCTTCCAAAAGGAATGGAGAAAATTTTGGAAAAGAAATGACCCCATTAAGGTTTTGGCTAATTTCCTCTCCCTAAACAAAAAATTCCTCCAAGTATAAATATTTTAGTGCGTAAATCCTTCCTTGAGCAAGAGATCTTGTCCGGTTCGATTCGATATGAAGCTTGAAGCACAAGGGTTATCTCCCCTAGTTTCTTGATTAAAGCCGTGTTTAAGGTAATTTTCTTCTCCCAATGACAATTTAAAACCAGTTTAATAGTTTTGGTTTGTCATTGTTAGTTCATATAGGTTTAATTAGGTTTGTTTGGATTAATTTTGTTGTAATTGAGTTTATCGTGCTTTATTTATGTATAACTAGGGTTAATTGGATTGATTAAATTAATTAAGGTGTATGTGGTTCAATTTGATTTTTAGTCCAATTGGTTTAATTAATTTCATTTTAGTTTGTTTTTAATTTGGATCATTAGTTTTAATTAGGTTAATCTTTGATTTAATTTTTTTTTTTTTTAATCTAGACCCTTAGATTAGGATTTCAAATCCTAACCTAACCCCCATTCCCTTCTTTTCTTGCCTTAGTCGAACCCTAACCAAATCCCTCCTCTATCCCTTCTTCTCTTCTCCTCCAATACCCAAACGCCCTACCCTTTCATCTCCACAACTGAACCTGCAGCCACTAAAACCCATCTGAAACTCACCTCTCTCCTTCACTTCTTCTCTTTCCCTCTCCTTTCTCTATACCTTTTCTCCATCTCTGACCATAGCCGAAGCTACATATCTTCCCCATCTATTTGGCCGTCCTTTGTGAACAACAGCAAGCAACCCGAGCCATCTCCACCATCTTCTCCACCCTCTACACCTCTTCCAGCAGCAACGAGCCACACCATTCCACCTCCATTCTCACCAAACCTGCAAACCACCATCTCCTCTCTTTCCTTTTCTTCTTCCTTCCCTCCTCCTCCAATTCCAGCCACTGAAACTCATCTGCAACCCCCCTCTCCATCCTCTCTCCACCTCTTCCAATAGCCATCGGACACCCACTCTTATCTTCTTCTCCACTGAACCCACCTTCTCCATTTATACTTGGTTTTTGGCTCAACAGCCCAGGCGTGGCAGTTGTTTAGTGAAATGAATGAAAGAGATGTTGTGCCTTGGACAGCCTTCATTTCAAGACTTGTCACTAATGGATTTTTGTACTGAAAGCTTGTTTCTTTAGTGGGATGATGACTACAGAAATTCATGTACTCGGCTTAAGGTTTCTGTAATGTCTGCCTGTGCAAATCAAGGCTTTGATCACCTTTATGTTTACTTTCAACTGAAAAGTCAAGATTGAATCGATTTCCTTTATGGTTTTTAAGTTAAGTATGGACTGGGCTTAGTTTAGTATTTTTATTTTGGATTCAGGCTTAGATCCCTGTGGGTCTATTTAGATCTAAGTGACGGGTATGGGCTGGAACCAATTTGAGTTTAGGCTAAGGTGTTATCATCCCTTTTGCTGGTTTTGGGTTAGGCTAGGTAAGGTTTGATTGGGCTTCAACTTTCTGTTTCTTTCAACTTTATTTAAATTAAGTGGTTGAGCTTTAACCTAATCAAGTATTTTTGCTATAAATCATCTAGGTGGGCTGAAGCCGTGAGTGGAGAGACTAGGCCCACATTTGGGCATTTAAGTGAACAAGACCATTTTATATGGCATATGGGACGTAGTCTAGGACGTAAGGTAGCATGGGCATGGCTGCCCCCCCTCTCAAACCGGCCTATAGCATTACATGCGAATTAGTGATTCCGGGTTGCCAAAATAAACCAATCCGGCCCATTTCTTTTGCTTTTAGATGGTGGGCCTTTTTAGAATTAAATGTGTGTTTAACTTAGATTTGAATTTGCACGTCTTGCCATATTTAGAGTCATTAGGTGTAAATAATTTAGTTTCATGTCATGCTTGTCATACTTAGCATTAATTAACATGTTTTTGATACTTATGATTTGGGTTTTGTTGCATGCATGTAGGTCAATTAATGTACATATTATCTTCCTCTCACTTTTATCATAACATAGGCTACTTATATTAGTACAACCATTACATGTTTAAAATAATTAATAGATAGGTGCTCATATATTTCCTTAATTATATTATTAGTTTAGCATTTAATAGATTAAAATTCTTAACTCATTAGATCAATTAGGATCTCAATAATTCATTTCATAAATCATTAGGGATTAGGACTAATCACTTTAATTAGTTCAATCTAGAGTTCATAATGCATCAATTCGACCATTCAAGATCTTAAGCTTTAATTAGTTTAATTATTTCTTTATTTGTATTATAACCTAGCTAGCATAATTTAGATATTTGGCTTAGAGTTTTCACATGTCATGCTTAGATACCAAGTTTAGAATTTTCAGTGACCAAGATTTAGGACTAGTTAGTAAGGTACAAACAAACTTTGGTCAAACAGAAAGAGACCAGCCTTAGGGTTGGGCAAACTGGGTGCCTAACACCTTCCCAGTCTGTCACTTGACATTTGCCCAGAATCCTGGTGCAAACCAACCTTATTCATTGAGTCATTAGTCTCTCCCCTTAATTGGGAGAACATTCATGGGTCCTAGACCCTTTCTAGATGGCAACTCCCATTTATTCATATTGTGCATTTCTTTTTTGGCATTTGAGGACCGAAGTACCTATCCATCATCTTAAGGTCGAACCCTAATGTATGATATGCCAACACTAATCGCGATCCGATACCTTTTTCCTTTTCCATCCCCGCGTCAAGACGAGTGGAACGGATAGAGGAGAGCGAAGGTCCATGGAACCTACAATAAACATGCTTCAATGGCCCTCTTAACAGTTAAGACTAACAATGGTGGAAGAATCATATTAAACCATTGTAGCCAGAATACCAAATGAACCTTATTTTACGGAGGGTTTCCATTCTGACATATAATTCGAATTCATAATAGTTGTTGCCAAAAGTTGATAGCCTTTTAGCATAATAAAAGTTAGAATAAACAAACGCATGGTGAAGATCAACTTGTATACCTAGTTGTGTAAATTCCAGCAGCTAATGCAGTAGCTCCACCAACGGCCATAATCAATTTACTACGGTCCGTCAACAAACTCCTGAGACCCCCTACAGGTAGAAATTGAACAGTGATCATCACAATATCTTCCATATGTTAATAAATGTGATAGTGTGAATTTTTGTGGCCAACTCAAACCCGACTAAGCTTTCCACCCAGTCATATGTCTTCCTGAGTTAAAATAAATATTCAATTTCAACACAAGATATATCTTACAATTTAATTTATATTTTATACAACTCTTTAAGTTAGAGAAGATTGACACAAAGAGAGCATAAATATTGGATACAATTAAGGTGTATGCCTAAATGTAATGAGGCTTCAACCACATGATTTCAAATGAGAGGTAAATTGGATTTCCTTTCCTATATCAGCACAGCACAGCACAGCACAGCACTGCCACATCATAATTTTAAGCATTTAATGATTAGGTCAATGAACGATGATATCATCAAAACCTTGATACAAGCACAAGTTCTTACAGACTAACCTGTTTACTCATGTGAAGCTCAAATCAGCTAAAATTAATACAACCATAACATTCAGCAATTATATACCTTCAATATGACTAAAAGTCGTATTGATGGCAGCAAGCCACTTCTCTCTTTCACCATTAATCCGTTCTAAAAGCATTCTCCTGTTATGGTCTTCTGTCAGTTTGGCCTCATGGGCCCGAGCTTCAGCCTCAGCCATCGCCTTGACTCTTATTGTTTCCTGTTCTATTTCAGCTCTCTCTTTCTCAGTCTGGCGTTGCTGAGCTTGGATTTGTTCTTCTGTGGCACGTCTAGCTTGTTCTTTTCGAGCTGAAGATTCCTCTTGCATCCTAACCAATTCCGCATTATGTTGCCTCTGGGCTTCATGATCTGCCTACAAACAATAATCAGGCATGAATGAATGGCATTGAAGGATTTCTACATAAAACACAACCATTTTAATATTGGGCACGCAGTCTCCTGGGTTGTAGCAAGAGAAGTTCTTGACTTCTTGTCCTTCACCAGAATCAAGCCTAAGTACCAGAAACTAGCCAAAATATACATGTTGGAAATCAGATTTTTAGCTTTGACCAATAAAACAGTGGTGGCTAATAAGGGGGAGTTATAAATAGCTCGACCAAGTTTGTGAGTGAAAGTGATGGATTAGACAATGCTTCAAAGGAACAAAGTAACCACCTCAAGCAACCCCCCCCCACCACACACACACACACACACACAAAATCTAGAGAAGAGTCTGGGGTTTTAAACAATAACAACAACAGCCACCTGCATTCTTTTCCTGGCCAACTCATCTTCATAGCGTGCCATTTGTGCCTTTGCTTGTGCTTGTTGTTGTATAAGATTTCTTTGCTCTTCCGCCATTTTTCTTTGCTTCTCCTGAGAATACAAGACAGCTTCTTGTAAGGGAGAAGGAAAGTAATAGATAATTAAAAAAAAAAAAAACCATTCTACAAAGGTGAAGAAGATCTAAAAGGAAAATACAATTCAACCCGATGGTTAATTCAATTGCTTGCTGCTTTAAGTTATGTGACTTGGACATGGACACATAGAATTAAATGAACAAAAAAGTGTATAATATAGAACCCAGCACACATACATACGAGTATGACTACCTTAACTGCTCTCCTAAATGTATTTAAACCGTGTAAATATTTGAATGAGTTGTCTTTTCACCTCGGCGAACCTGCTATCAACAATTGCTCTGTAATTGCAATTTGAACATATCCCTGTATGATTTTCACCTCCTAAATGTGTTATTAATTGCAGCAAGATTAAAACCACTCACAATTTCACCTTGAGCTTGGATGGCTTGAAATTGGGCTTGCTCAGCCGCCAGGTCGGCCAAACGAGTCTCCTCCTGCTTTCTCATTACTGCAAAAACCTGATGACAACAACGAAATGCGGACGCACCAATTTCCAGAACTCAGTTATAGTTCCAAACAAAACACTAGCCAGCATAACCTCAAGAACAAAATAACAAACACCTGCTTGGCATATTGAGAGCTGTTAATTTCTCGAAGGGCTTTGGCACCTCTTTCTAATGATTCGGGATCGAATCCGGAACCGCCGCCTCTGGGCTCTTCGGCCTCCGGCTTCGATTCTACTTTAGAAGGAGTCGTTTGAGCATCCTGCGCTGTCGAGGGAGCCGAAGAGAAGGGAGAGAAGCGAAATGGCCCGTCAGCATATACGCGATCAGCATATGAAAGCGAAGCGACGGCTGCAGCCATTGCTGCGCAGGATGATATCCTTAACGCAGCCATGGCGGAGCTTCAGAAGTATCGTCTTTCTGTTAACAAAGAACATAAAAAATTCTATTAATGAAGGAAAATGTCGAATCCATGATTTAATGAATGGAGTTTTGGCACGAAGAAGAAGATGACAAGCGTTGTTGGGGTTTAGGGTTTTAAGTTTGAAGCTTGAAGCCTGAAGCCGGAAGCACCTAAATGGCTAAGGGGGCGTTTGGTTCGATTTATCCATCGGACCAGATCCCAGGGAATCAGTTTCCCATTAAATTTAAACCGTTTGGTTCATTTTTGTGAAAAATCGATTCACAGTCATGGTGGCCAGTAGAATCAGGGTAACCAACTAAAATCCATGATTCATCCGGATTAACCTATTGAGGTTAATCCGGAATCGAGTCACGATTTATTGGGTTCGTATAAAAGCCATGGATTCAACTGGAGTTCATTTCCACGGTTTCCTGCGATTCTGACGGTGAAGTCTGACCGCGGTTCAGCGACGGGTGAAGCAACAGGTAAATCTGCGATTCTTCTTCTTCTTCTTCTTCTTCTTCTTCTTCCTCTGCTTCCCCTGCTTTCTCGTCTTCGTCTTCTTCCGCTCATCTTCTTCTTCTTCCTCTTCTTCTTCCTCTTCCTCTTCGTCTTCGTCTTCGTTTTCTTCTTCTTCTTCTTCTTCTTATTTTTCTTCTTTCTTCCTTCTCTTTTTCTTCTTCATTTTTTGTGTTTAGGGTTTCTCACATTTACCCTCTGTCCATGACAGCTCGCATCTGAGAAGAACACCTAAAACCGAGTTGATTGAAGGTGAGATTCCCCTCTTCTTTGTATTCTTCTTTGTATTCTTGGGCTACATTTGTTCGTTTCTGCTCTCACTAAAGTTCGTTTATGCTCTTCAAATCTGTGGATCTTCTTTTGAATTTATCTTTTTTCTCCATCTGGGTACCATTTGCTTCTGAGTTTTGGGGTTCTGGGGTGGTCTGTAAGCATTTTATTTTGTTTTTTGGCGGCTGTGTTGAGATGGAGGAGCGTTATGAGCCATTGAAGGAACTTGGGTCTGGGAATTTTGGGGTTGCGAGGTTAGTCAGAGATAAGAAGACCAAGGAGCTTGTTGCAGTCAAATACATAGAGAGGGGGAAGAAGGTATTCATTCAAACAGTCAATCTTCTTTTTCTCCTCTGTTTTTAGGTCTTTATGTGATCATGTTATTCATTGCTTCTCCTTTGGGTCTTCATCTGGGTTATGCATTTCTTAATCTATTGAAATGGGTTACTTGGGTTTCTAAAAATAAAAAAAGAAAAAAAAGAAGAAGAAAGTTGCTTGGGTTTTATTTGAATCTTTTCCCCTTGACTTGTTGTACTACCAGTTCTTGATCAATCGGTGACACTTTCCTCATGAAGTTTGGCACTGTTAGAATTTCGATGAATAATTCCATCTCTTACCTAATTTGCATTTTAGACCTTTGTTCATGTAATTGGAATGGGATTTGACTCCTTTTTGCCATTGATTTAGGTGGTGCTACATATCTCATTTTGATTCTCTCTTTGCATCTTATGGTTTATTTATTCTGTTATATCCATTTGAGGATCCTGACGATCCTAAAAATTTCCGGAAGACCATCAGTGTGAGTTCCTCTATCAAACCATTGCAAGGATCAACATTTATATATAATTGGAGTCGATTCTACTGACTTGACATCTTCGATGTGCTTGACAGAGAATAATGAGTGTTCAGTATTCTATTCCCGACTATGTACATGTCTCTGCTGACTGCAAGCACCTCCTCTCTCGAATTTTTGTTGCCAATCCCTCAAAGGTAGCAGTCTGTGAATGAATCATCTTATTACTTTTGACATATCCTACACTTGAGGAACTAATAATTTATATATTTTCTTACTTGAAGAGGATTACTATCCCATAGATAAAAATACATCCATGGTTTCTTAAGAACTTGCCAAAAGATCTGATTGAAGGTGAGAAAAACTATGTGGATGCAAACCTTGGTCAACCCTCTCAGAGTATTGAAGAAGTAATGAAAATTATACAAGAGGCACAGAAACCAGCGGATGGTTCCAAAGTAGGGCAGTCTGCTCTGGGGGTGATGGAACCTGAAGAAGCAGAGGCTACTAGTGAATCTGAAGTCCAAAGCAGCAGTGACTTCGTAACCTGTGTGTGATCACACGTCGTGCCAAGCAACCTCAGGATGAGATGTGTGCATCAGTAGCATTTGTGGTAGTGTTTGTATTCTCATCCATAAAGATGTACATTGTATATTATTGTCTATGCTGCAATTTTTTTTTTCTCTGCTGAAGTTTAATTTATGGGATAGAAGTGCTACTTCTTTTTTTGAGATGTGTGCTTCTTTTTTTTTTTTTTTTTTTTCTGGGACGTGACAGGTACTCATGTTGAGGGAATAGGGAACAATGATGGTGTTGACTATGAACCTATTGAAGAAGAAGAAGAAAGTGTTCCTTCCACTCCCATTGGTAGTACCAGCCGTTCGCGAGGAAGACCTTGTGGGTCCGTCAATAGTGGCAGAGAAAAGAGGAAGAAGGGTGTAGCTGAAAAGGTGGTAAGTCCATTGAAATCGATTGCTAACTCAATCGAGAAGATGGTAATGAGTGAATCTCAGTCTGAATTTGGGAGAACCATTATAGATGCTGTTGATGCCATTCCAGACCTCAATTTTCAACAAAAGTTTAAGGCCAAGGAATATTTCATTGCCAAGCGGAATTCTGCCATTATCTTCTTGGAAACAAAAGTAGAAGATAGGCGAAATCTGCTTGAGATGTACTTGCCAGAGATTGAGAAGAATTGATGTGATAAAAGTAAGTGTTTGGACATTATACGACAATGGTTTTATTGAGCAAGAAAATGTATCTGTTTGGTTTAAGTAACTTTTGGTTTATGTTAAGTCTGTGACAATGGATTAAATGTAGTATTAAGACAGGTTAAGACAATGGTTCTTCATATGTTTCTATCTGAATGATTTCAAGGTTTAAATATGGACAACATCATTCTTATTTGTCCATTTATATTTTGGTTTATTTGGTATGGTATAAATAGGGAGCGCATAGGAAGCCAGTTTATTTGGTTTATGTGCCATTGAAGTCTCCTATTTTTTGTCCATCACACTCAGATGGGGGGTGTACTTAATAGTATTTTCTATGCATATAGACTATTGAAAATGTTTGTGTTAACTTACAGATGACATCGAATATATCCGCTTGTGATATTGCAAAGTGTGATTACTGTGGGAAAGGTTGCTTAGTTTTCACTTCTAAGTCAGGGTCACATGTTGGAAGGAAATTTTTTAAATGTTCAATGAATTGCCACTTCTTCATGTGGGTTGACCATCTTAAGATGTGTGACTGTGGGAACGGTCAGTGTAAGGTCAGAACTGCGAAAACAAGTGCAAATTATGGTCGATATTTTTGGTGCTGTCCACAATCAACTGGGGTATGAATTTCTTAAATTTTTTGTTTAATTTAATTTTGTTTTTTTTTTTTCAGATGTTTAAGATTTGAATGTTTATTTTCTTGTATTCTTATAAAATGATTATATTTGCTTTATAGGTTGAAAACAAAGGTTGTGGAATGTTTGAATGGATATCAAGTTCAAGCCCAAGTTGTGATACTTACCAGACTCCACCTAGGTCCCTATGCTCAGAAACATCAACTTCATCATCTCCTTCCCCTTCATCAGACTATATCAAAGGATACTTGAACGGTGCAATAAAAGAATCTGAGGGTCATATGAGGATGTTGAGAGATGTTCTTGACGTAGTCAAGAAGCTTGATTTAAACAAAAATGTATGATGAACTTTTTTGGAACTTTTTAGAAAGAAAAGTCTGAAGCCATTGTAATGATATTGAGTTCATTATCTATTTTTAATTTTTTTTTTGATAGAAAGACTTAATTAGCATTTACTAGTACCTGGATGGACTCAGTACTATATTCGAGTATTTACGTGCTTCTTCTCTCATTTGGTCCTAAGGACCTATATTACTGGCTTCTTGCTTGGAGACTGTTGTTTATAAACACTTTGAAGCATATCTATCTCCATAAACCAAATCATCCGCTTGTTTGGACAATTTTCAGATCTGAATTATATGGTACACGATACCTATTTCGATTACATGAACTACAATACAATCATGTCTTGTAATGTTCTTCTTTTTGGCCTCTTCAATTTACAAAAAAAAAATACAAATAAAAATAAAAAAATAAAAAAAATAAATTACTGCACTACAGTATTAGACTTAAAGGTTTAGGGTTACACTTTTTTTTTTTTAACATATTACCATAAAAAAGAAAAGGAAAAAAAATTAAAAATAAAGTACATGTGTGGACCAAATTGTATTTTTAGGTTTTGTTTGTGGGAATTTTTTTTTTCAACAGAACATGGGTTCAAAGACTCAAAGGTAACCAAACAGTTTTACACTCAGAATCAATGGCCAGAATCAGGGTAACCAAACAGTTTTCACTTAGAATCAAGTGACAGAATCAGGGTAACCAAACAGTTTTCCACTTAGAATCAAGTGATAGAATCAGGGTAACCAAACAGTTTTTTTACCGAGTTGAAATGATTCCAAAGAAACTCATTCATATGAGTTAGATCCAGAATCCATAATCCCTGGGATCTGATCCGATGGATAATTCGAACCAAACGCCCCCTAAAACACTTGTGCCTGGTATTAACGTTGAAACTTGAAAGTTTAGAACCCGAATTCCTTCCTAAAGGTATTATGGAGTCTGGAGTCTGGAGTCTGGACCAGCCACAGAAGGAAACTGGTCCATTAAGAGGAGAGGGCCGGCTTTTTCAGTTTTGTAAATCTAAAGGAGAAAGACCGGTCCTGGACCGGGCACGGTACGTACTGACCCATCATTACCTCGACATAGTAAGCTCTCGAATAATAATGAGCTGTTGGGCTTCCAAGTCAACCCACTGCAGGGCCGAATATCGCATCTTCTCATGTTTGAGGCCCACGGCCCACGGCCCGTTTCCACTTTCTTTTTTTTTACTGAGTATAATGATTCTACGGACTCTATCCATACTATTCTAGCTTATAGGGGTGGGGGTTGCCGGCTTGCCGCACCATTGGGTAGGGGTGTCAATTGGATCCAGCTCCTCTCTAGCATAATAGGCGGAACGGCAATGGACATTAGATGGGTTGGAGCACTCAAGTACAGCCCCCTCGAGATGCTTCAAGAGTCCAGGCCATCAGATGTGTGTTGCCACCTCTGTTGCCCCCAGAGGAGTCCCACCCATGTCAATTGGTTGGTTCAATTTTTACCCAAAAAAGAAAAGTCAAATTAATTGGCATGGTTTGGTGGGGTGTTATTTAATGGGAACAAGAGAAAATGGAGGTGAGATGAGATTCTATTGGTAAGAGAGAGAGAGAGAGAGAGAGAGAGAGAGAGAGAGAGCGGAAAAATATCATGACCACACCAACGTACAAGAATAAATGTATTTAATAAGGTTATCTAATAAGTTTTCCACTTTACATAATTAAAAAACTCGTACCTATGTTAGTTAGTGAAATTTACTTTATCATTAATCAAAATATTCCAAATAGATGAGGTTCTAAACCAAGTTTATACCTGATGAGCCAAAATATGTCCCCTTCCTCAGCACGGCTGAAGCGTGTATGCAAACCTGAACAGGACTGACCCACTACCTCAGCCCTCCATCAGGCCTTGTTGCCACCTCGGCCCTCCATCAGGCCGTGCTACCAGTCACCTCGGCTCGACACAGTCAAGTAATGCACCCAGAAACGTGCACACATCCACTCCTACATTCAAGGGACGTGATCCCTGATCACGGGGGTAGGACGCTATCCACTACATATCATCAGAGGCATACACCCCTCTCACGACTTGCACCTCCGAGATCAAAGGAGAATATTCCCAGAACATGCCTGGAACCCGGAATATTCCCAGAATCACAAAGCCACTCCCCTCAAGGACTCTACGCCTAAACAGGACTCTCCACAAACGCCCCTCCTTCTCTCTCCATCAGTAGCCTATAAATACCAAGGTAAGCCTCCATCATGGAGGATCGATCACTCACTCCTTTTATTGAAAAATCTCTCTTGAGCATCTACTGTGGAAAGATCTGACTTAGGCATCGGAGAGTCCCCCGTCGGGTCAGCCCAGCTCTCCCCTGTCATCTCTTCTGTGCAGGTCAGCTGGAGCACCAGGAACTATAGGGAAGGTCATCCGGTCAATTTTTTCCGCATCAGATTGGCGCCATTCATGGGAAACAATTACAAAAAGTCAACTTGGACCAATGCAATTAAGGAGTGAGAATATCGTTTCTTCTACGGCAACACGAGTAAGATTCACCTGCGAGTTACCACTTGGACGTCCCCCTTCACCACCAATGGCAGAGCTGGAGAATGTCCTAGCACATATCCCTCCACGAGGACCCCAGCAAATCAAGCCTGATGTGCAAGTTGCCCAGTGAGAGGGGATCAGCGCGAGCAGAACCCTCAGCTATCTCGCCATGTCCCATCATCCTGGGTAACTCACCCAAACATGGAAGAGCAGATGCAGAGCCTGCAATTACAGGTGTTAGCGACAAACACCCTGGTGCAAGACTTCATAAGTTTGTTCAACTCGGCACTTCCAATGCCATGGACTAGTTCAGCTCAGCAGCCTAGGCCTGTTGCGGGCAGATAACTTAACGGCGAATCTCCCGACAACAATGTCACCCCTCAATCAACAGCAAGGAGGGGGTTGGCCAAAACATCACGCACTGTTCAATCGGTACCACCCCTCTCTCCTACCGAGGGGCGCAGGCAAGGTCCCGTTCCTGCCCAAAACGGGAGACCTCGTCGTTCCATGCTTCATCGGAGCCCAGAGACACACTAGATGAGTGCATCCGCACAGAGAAGAACGAGAAAATTCTCAAAGGACAACTCACTGAGATCAACCCATTCTCTGTTGTATTACAGCTCAGCCATGATGGTTCATGGTAGGTCAGACGCCGTTCTCTGCCAAGCCTTCACAACCTCATTAAAAGGAGCAGCATTGGTATGGATGTCAAACTTGCGGCCGCGATCCATCCGCAACTATGAAGAGCTGATAAGAGCGTTCCTCACACGTTTTCAAGTAAGTAAGAAGTAGAAGCAAACTACACAAAACGTGATGAACATGAGGCAAGAAGCGAGAAAGACTATAAGAGAGTTTCTTGACCGATTCACCAAGGTGACACTGGAGGTAAAAAACCTACCGGAAGGAGTGGCGTATAGCACGTTGTGCAACGGGGTAATGCACCCTGATCTAGTCCAGTCTCTGGCCCTTGACTTACCAAAAACAATGCCCAAGCTGTTATGACCATGCAATCAATATGCCAACATGGAGGAAGTCCTGGCCGCCAGAGGGATAGCTAACAGTAGGGGTGTCAATTCGTGGCCCGACCTGACTAAATCAACTGGGACCGACCGTTTATAGACTGGCTCAGCTCGAACCGTTTATTAAACGTGTCGGGCTTGAGCCCGGCCCGTTTATAAATGGTCGATCTCGGTTTTGCTACTTGGACCATCGGGCGCCCGACCGAGACCGATCGAATTATGCCCGACCGAGACCAGCCTATTGTGCATCGACTTGGCCCGACCCTTTAATGATTGTAGAATACCTATTTTACCCCCCAAATTAAAGAATAAAAACTAAAAAGTAAAAGACATGTTCACATTTTAAATAATGGTTATATTTGGTATCATTTATTGATTTATTGTCATTTTTTTGGGTTTGCATGAGTGGGTCGGAATATAAGAGCATATTTTAAAGAGGGCCCGTTTAAAAACCGGTTAAAGCCCGTTTAACATTAAACATGTCCATAGCCCGGATAAGGCCCGACTAAAGCCCGATTAAGGTAGCCCATTATAGCCCGAGATCGACCGACCGAATATAAAGTGTACTATGCCCTCAATAACTAAGCCCGATTAGTTAAATGGGCAGACACGGTGTAGCCTTTGAAAGTCTTCAAGCCCGATTAAGCCCGACCGATTGACACCCCTAGCTGACAGGGGTGATCAGTCAGAGAATGAGAAGAAAATGACTCTAAGGCCTAGGGACGATTCCCGTGAGCCAAAGAAGAATAGAACTGATCGGTCACTTGACACTAATGAACCTGAGCATTATGAACTTGATCGTTCCCGAACAAACCTACTCTTGGAGATCCAGGATCATAAGTATTTTTGTTGGCCCAGGCCAATGCTGGCTAAACCAGAGGAGAGGAACCCCAACCGGTACTGCCGATACCACCGAGACCATGGGCATGACACTAAATACTACAATTCTCTGAAAAATGGAAATTGATGAGCTCATCAGGGCTAGATACCTTAACAAGTATTTGAAGCATAAATATTGAGGGAACTAACCCGAGCTGAGGAGAGATGATACAAGGTCGAGCCGAGATAGGACTGAGTCGCCGAAGGAACCAGTCGCTAACCGAGTTGACGCATATGATAACCAACCAGTGGGTCCAACCATTCTAAAAATCATGGGCGGACCCATGGCAGAATCATTCAAAAAATCCAAAGCACACGCGTGGTTCGTATACATCACGGAACAGCCTGTCAAAGCCCTCATAACGGATCCATTCATTATGTTCTCTAACAGAGATCTGGAAGAGTTGAACTGGCCTCACAATGACGCTATCGTAGTTCAATTAGTGGAGGTAAACAACCCCTTCCACAGGGTCCTAGTGGACACAGGAGCCTCCGTTGACCTCATGTCCTACGAAGCCTTCACAAAACTAGGGCTTGGCATTGGGACCCTAAAGCCAGCTCCAGGACCCTTGTACGGATTTTCAGGCACACCAGCAGAGCTGGAAGGAGTTGTAGACTTGCCCATAGCCATCGGACAGGGAGCTCAGACAACCACTACCACGGTTTCTTTTATGGTTGCCAAGATTGCCTCACCTTACAACGCAATCCTTGGCCGACCTGGTCTCAATGGCCTTGGGGCGATTGTGTCCACTAAGCACATGAAAGTCAAATTCCCCGCCAGCAATGGAGTTGGTGAATGCAAGTCCAGTCAAAAGGAATCCCAGGAATGCTATGCAAACTTCATAAAATCTATTAGGAAATCATGCTCGGGCCTAGCATGTACGGTAGAAATTACTGATTGCCGAGATGAAAGCCTCCTAACCCGAGCCGAGCCAATAGAATAGCTGCTTACTGTCCCAGTCACTGAGGCCAGTAAATAGTTTTATCAATAGATTGCATTGAAAATCCCATCGATTGGGTGTTAGTCTTATAGATTTTATATTGTCAGCACCTTAGCTTCCACATCTCAGTTATTCAATTTTATTCACGGAGCGGATTTGATTCTATTTCAAAGCAATATATCTGTCCCAAGTGCATACCACACATCAATATACTATGAAGCTTCTCCCAATATCTAGCTCCTCGAAGGAAACAAAGACCTTAATAACTAAGGCATAAAGACAGGCTACAACTCGGCAGCATATAAGACGGAGCTATAGCTCGGCATCATCTAAGATCGAGGTACAAGCTCGGTAGCATCTAAGACCGTGCTCAAGCTTGGCACTATAGAGACCAGACCCTAGTTTGGCAACTCAAGCCCTTACCAAGGCATGCAAGCCCGAGCTCCGACTCGGCACATCAAGCTCTTACGCATTAAGGCATTCAAGCCCGAGCCCCGGTTTGGCACCGTAAGCCCTTATGCATTAAGGCACGCAAGCCCGAGCACCGGCTCCGCACATCAAGCCCTTATGCATTAAGGCACGCAAGCCAGAGCACGGCTCAACACCTCAAGCCCTTGCGCATTAAGGCAGACAAGCCCCATGTGATACCCTACTTTTAAACCCGGTCTAATTACACGGTTGATCCGGTTTAACCATGCAGAACCCAAATCAGAGAGGGTTAAGGCGGGTTCCTTATGGACCATGATGGCAAGGGTGACTTTGAACACAGGTTGGCCAGACAAGTCCGAGTCAGTGCCAGAGGAGTCAGGTGTACCCAAGCCATGCACATGCACGTATCATAAGGCCATGTACGGATAATGCTGGTATGTAGCCATATCCTAAAGCGCATACGTATGATATACCCTGTACCGAAAATGAGATACATGCTGAGAGTCGAATTCCATCAAAATCCCACTTGTTGGCCAATTTTTGGCCCTCAGGTGGGCGGTCACAGGTGGGCGCATCCGCCCACCTGAGTGACCCACCCATGAGGTTACTAGTGGTTTTAAAAAGATATAAATAGTATTATTATGTTTTTCATTTTCTCATTTATTACATTAAGGGGTTTGGTGAGAAGAGTAAAGAGGAGAGAGAAAAGAAGGGAGAAAAGAGAACGGAGAAGAAGAAAGGGGAAGGAAGAGGAAGAAGAAATGGATTTAAGCAGCACCAAGGTTTGATCTTCCCATTCTGACGCCGAAAGAGTGATCCCCAACACGAGATTTACGATTAGAGGTGAGCAAAGGCTATGTTTCTTAAACTTTCACCAAGCCCAAGTGAAACCCTTGATTTGGGTAGAGTTTCTTGAGATCTTGTAAATCCCACTTGAGATGATGAATCTAAGGTTTAATAGATGGTTTATATGTTGATTTTGAATGATTTGAAGAAGTGTTTACAAGGTTGGAGAAGCATTGGTGATTTCTTGAACTAAGAAGTGATTTTGGGATTTTGAAAGAAGTTATTGAGCAAAGAAGGTAGGATGGCTTCTCAATCCTTAAATCTAACTTAGATCTAGGTTAGAATCATCTTATAAGACCTTGAATGTGTGGAAAATGTGATTGGAAAAGTCTCATTTGATTCCCCAAAGGTTGGAAAAAGTTTTGGGGAAAAAGACATTTTTTCGCCCTCACAGGTGGGCTAGGACCGGTGGGTCGCACAGCCCGCCTGAGGGCACCCGCCTGAGAGGGTAGGCCCTCGATCCCCACCGATGGGCCGATCGGTGGGCTAACCTACCTGCCTGAGAGGACTGACCCTGGGTCCCCACCGGTGGGCCGACGGACGGGCCGCCCCACCCACCTGAGATGACCAGTGGGTCGTGACAGGTGGGCTGTCCGACCCACCCGAGAGGCCCCAACATGATTTTTGTGTCCGAATGGACCCAAAACGGGCGTACGACCTTATTTTATGATTCTAAACATGATTTAATCATCAAATCTTGTTAGTTTTGACCCCAAAGTGGTGAAATGCTAATCCCATTCACTTATAATAGGTTCACCAAAACTTGCGTTTCCCGCGCCAGATCTCACCCGTACCGGGCGTGAGTCTTTGTACACAATAGGTAAGTGGGGAGAGGACGTTTGCTTTTACTTTAAAGCTTGTTTGGCATCATTCAATTGTATCTAGACTAGCCATGTCATCATACAAACTATGTGTAGCTTAGTCATCCTCACATGATTATGACATGTGTGTTGTGTTTACTTTCTCAATGCTAATTGATCGATGTGCTTATGTGATGAATGATGGAATCATTGTGCATGATGCATTATTAGACTAGATGTCATAGTCAGCTTGGAAATGAGTGCATTGGTGGCCCGTGGAATGGGACGCGGTGGCACTATACAATCGTACTATGTCATATAGGAGCATGCGGTTTAGGATTATCATCTTCCCGTGCTACGACGCTTCCCAACAGGGATTGAGGTGTTGGGTTATCACTTGGGGGGAAGCAGTAGTCACGGGTGTCGGGTCACTATGGCGGTTAGACATACGCTCGGCTGGTCATTAGGACAGTTGGCAACCCCAGTGGTATATTCAAGAGGGCTAATCGTACTGTTTTTAAATTGTTGGAGTCAGCACCTTTACTTTCTATCATTTACTTTTATGTTGAGAGTCGGTAGTCGGCATGCTTTACTTTTCTGAGTACTCACGGTGGGCCTTCTCCGACAGCCCTATGGATGTATCGCGGGATGGAGTTTGCGGCTCGTACCTGGAGCATACGCGTATTGTGGTTGTAGTAGCACCAAACCAAAGACTTAGTAATGTTGCTTAGGTGGATGAGATTTAAAATGAATTGCATAGCATATAGTGCATATGGATGTGATTGTTGTGTGGTCCTTTTCACTTACTGAGCTAGTGAGCTCATCCCACGTGTACACCCCTTTTAGATGATTTTGCAGGTCACCCGCCTGAAGATCAAGGGTCGGGCCCCACAGTTGAATTCCCCGATGAGGATTGGTGGGTCCCCGAGGAGTATGAGCACGGTACAGATTGCACGTGCGAGGGTTGTGCTTGCGGACCGCAGTATTGACGCCGTACAGGCTTTTACTTTTTGATTATTTTGATGACCCCTTTTTGTGTACTTGATACATGAATTGTTATTCTTTTTGTGTAAATATCATGTCTACGGGCCCACATGTATTTATCTATATATTACAATTTGGGTATCAAGTATATTGGGGGTATTTACAGGTCAATTAAGTATTCCGCTGAACTTTTGAACATTTATCTTAGATGTGTGTATGCTGTGGTTGGGTACTGTATCAGATGATCCTGGCAGATTTGGGTTAACTGGAGTTAACCCAGTCATCGGTCTGGTTCTGTGTGAACGAGGCATGACACCCCAGCCCCGGCTAGGCACATCAAGCCCTTACGCATTAAGGCATTCACGCCCGAGCCCGGCTCGACACCTTAAGCCCTTATACACTAAGGCATGCAAGCCCGAGCCTCGACTCGGCACCTCAAGCCCTTATGCACTAAGGCATGCAAGCCCGAGCCCCGGCTCAGCACCTCAAGGCCTTACGCACTAAGGCATGCAAGCCCAAGCCCAAGCCCCAGCTCGGCACCTCAAGCCCTTACGCACTAAGGCATGCAAGCCTGAGCCCCAGCTCGGCACCTCAAGCCATTATGCACTAAGGCATGCAAGCCCAAGCCCCGGCTCGACACCTCAAGCCCTTACACATTAAGGCATGCAAGTCCAAGCCCAGCTCAGCACCTCAAACCCTTACACACTAAGGCATACAAGCCCGAGCCCCAGCTCGGCACCTAAAGCCCTTACGCACTAAGGCATGCAAGCTCGAGCCCCAGCTCGGCACCTTAACCGAACACGGCTCGGCACCTCAAGACCTTACGCAATAAAGCATGCAAGCCCCAGCCATGACTTGGCATCACAAAAGACCTTAACGCAAAGCACATCAAAAGATCGAGCCCTAGCTCGGCACCCCTATGGCTAGTCCCAGGCTTGGCACCTCAAGAGCTCATAAGCTAAACATGGAAGATCAATTTCGAGCTCGGACAGGGAACGGAGCCACACTCAGACAGTTGTACTGGTCCTTATTCTTCAAAAAGTTACTCATTTCGAGCCGGCTCACAGTACAAGAAAATAAAGAAAGAAGCACAAGAATGCTGAGAGATGACATCAAAACAAAATTTTCATTCATCAAAAAAAGGGAAAAAAGCCCTCAAAGTACATCACTTCCGAAGGAGACATCTACATAAATATATATACATGGCTAATCTCGAGGGGCTAATCCATGGGCCTGGCTCTTCACTTGGCTATCCTTTGAGTCGGATCACCTCTTCACCAACATCGATCGAGCCATAGAGCTGCACCAAAGTAGCAGGGACGGGAACGCGCCACTTATAGTGTCACACCCCGTTCACACAGAACCGGGCTAGTGACCGGGTTAACACCGGTTAACCCAAACCTGCCAGGATCATCTAATACAGTATTCCACCATGGCATACACACAATTAAGAAAGTGCTCATCAGTTCAGCGGAAGACTTGGTTTACCTGTGAATATTCCCATAATACTTGATACCCAAATTGTAATACAATAGTGAAGTACATGTGGATCCGAAGGCATTATATTTACACAAAAAGAATACAATTCACATATCAAGTACACAAAAGGAATCATAAAAAATCAGAGAGTCAGCTCAGCTCGGTATTAGAAGTAGGGCTCATCTCGGTATCAAAAGATAGAGCTCAGCCTGGTATCAGAAGGTAGAGCTCAGCTCGGTATCAAAGGGTAGAGCTCAGCTCGGTATCAAAACTGTGGTCCCGCAGCATAGCCCTCACACGAGCAATCTGTGTCGTGCTCTAATTCCTCAGGGACCCACCAATCCTCTTTAAGGAACTCAACTGTGGGACCCGACCCGTGCTCTTCAGATGGATGACCTGCAAAATCATCTAAAAGAGGTACACACGTGGGATGAACTCACTAGCTCAGTAAGTGAAAAGATGGACCACACAACAATCCACACAACAAATCACAACCATATGCACTATATGCTATGCAATACATTTTTTATCACATCCACCTAAGCAACATTACTAAGTCTTTGGTTTAGTGCTACTACAACCACAGTGCGTGTATACTCCAGGTACGAGCCGCGAACTCCATCCCGCGATACGCCCATAGGGCTGTAGGAGAATGCCCACCGTGAGTACTAAAAAAAGTGAAACATGTTGACCACCGGCTCTCAACATAAAATAAATGATAGAAATTAAAGGTGTTGACTCCAGCAATTTAAAAGCAGTACGATTGGCCCTCTTGAATATACCACCGGGGTTGTCGACTGCCTAATGACCAGCCGGACGTATGTCTAACCGCCACAGTGACCCGACAACCACGACCACTGCTTCCCCCCAAATGATAACCCAACACCTTAACCCCTGTTGGGAAGGG
>NC_056561.1:13509384-13526849 GCF_013358625.1 Macadamia integrifolia
ACGGACCTCCTCAGATCGGACCATTTTCTTCTCAACCTCCAGTTGGCCTGTGATCTTGTGTGGCTCCCCATAAAGGCGCTTTGCCTACTTCGCCTTTGAACAAGTGATAGCCACGTCCTCGAACCGTTGATCAGCCTAGACTGAGAAAGTGAAGCAGCGAGTTTTGCATTGAATTAAATGCTCTAGCAGATCGATTTGAAGTGCTAGAGCAGGGGGCTGGTGATGAGGCAAAGTATGTCCCCTTCCTCAGCACGACTGAAGCGTGTATGCAAACCTGAACAGGACTGACCCACTACCTTGGCCCTCCATCAGGTTGTGCTACCAATCACCTCGGCTCGACACAGTCAAATAATGCACCCAAAAACGTGCACACATCCACTCCTTCATTCAAGAAACATGATCCCTGATCAGGGGGGCAGGACTTTATCCACTACACATCATCAGAGGCATCCACCCCTCTCACGACTTGCACCTCCGAGATCAAAGGGTATTATTCTCATAACATGCCCTGGAACCCGAAATATTCCCAGAATCATAGAGCCACTTCCCTCAAGGATTCTACGCCTAAACAAGACTCTCCACAAATGCCCCTTCTTCTCTCTCATTCAGTAGCCTATAAATACCAAGGTAAGCCTCCATCATGGGGGATCAATCACTCACTCCTTTTACTGAAAAAGCTTTCTTGAGCATTTGCTGTGGAAAGATATGACTTAGGCATCGGAGAGTCCCCCATTGGGTCAGCCTGGCTCTCCCCTGTCATCTCTTATGCAGGTCGGCTAGAGCACCAGGAACTGTAGGGAAGGTCATCCGGTCAATTTAACCCCAAGGGGTTAGTGCAGTTGGCTTGGAGGGGCCATGATAAAAAAAAAAGGTTAGTGATGCAAAATATGCCCCCTTCCCCAGCATGGCTGAAGTGTGTATGCAAACCTAAATAGGGCTGACCCACTACCTCGGCCCTCCATCAAGTCGTGTTGTCACCTCGGCCCTCCATCAGGCCGTGCTTCCACCTCGACCCTCCATCAGGCCATACTACTAGTCACCTCAGCTCAGCACAATCAAGTAATGCATCCAGAAACGTGCACACATTCACTCCTATATTCAAGGGACATGATCCCTGATCACGGGGGCAGGACTCTATCCACTACACATCATCAGAGGCATCCACCCATCTCACGACTTGCACCTCTGAGATCAAAAGGGAATATTCTCAAAACATGTCCTGTAACCCGGAATATTTCCAGAATCACAAAACCACTCCCCTCAAGGACTCTACACCTAAACAGGACTCTCCACAAACATCCCTCCTTCTTTTTCCATCAGCAGCCTATAAATACCAAGGTAAGTCTCTATCATGGAGGATCGATCACTCACTCCTTTTACTGAAAAAGATCTCTTTAGCATCTGCTATGGAAATATCTGACTTAGGCATCGGTGAGTCCCCCGTTGGGTCATCCCGACTCTTCCCTATCATTTCTTCATGCAGGTCAGCTGGAGCACCAGGAACTGTAGGGAAGGTCATCCGATCAATTTTTACCGCGTCAATACCAAAACTACCTTTTATCTTTTTTAGAGGACGTACATCAAAACTGATTACACCAAGCGAAATCCAAGGAAAAATAACAACATTACTTGTTAACGACTCGATTCAAAACTTTCCCTTGCCTTATGATGATGTAATTTTTTTTTATTGGAATAATGTACTTTGTGATGAGAGCCCAACCTCACTCACAATTTGTCTCTTTGTCCTTCCCATAGAAAATGACCTATATAAGCAAACAAGAAAGATAGACTTTAAGAGGCATTGATGGAGTTTGTGCTCCCCAAAGGGCCTGTTTGATAACGTTTCTGCTATTTCTGTTTCAAGAAACGGCAGAAACATAAATTTCCATTTATAGAAACAAAAACATAATTGAATGTGTTTGATAAGTCATGTTTATGGAAGTCGATGGTAACCAGTGAAAAAATGGCCACGAGTCGTTTCCAGAAATGGCGTGCCTGGGTCGTTTCCAGAAACGGCGTGCCTGGGTCGTTTCTTGAACCATAAATAAGTAGAAATTTCAATTTCAATCTCTAAAAACAAGTTAAACGAAATAGTTTTATTAAACGCTTTTTGTTCCGTTTCTTAAAATGTTATCAAATGGGTCCATAGTTTGTGTGATGTCTCTTTTGTTTCTTCTTAGTCCGAAAAGTGTTTGGGAAAAAGATAAAGCTAATACATATATCTTCAACTTCTTATTGACATAAGAATAAACAAATCTCTTGAAGTGGATTGACTAGAAAAACCCCCATGAACTTATGGTCCTGTAGCCACAAGAGCCATAGCTTATGTGGTCCCACATTTTTGTCAACCTTTATTGTGGAACCTATTGCATCAAAGCCCAAATGGACGTGTGAAATTCATGTGCTATCGTTGCACCAGTGAAGTGAGCATCGGGTGGCTGGGAGTCCCTTGGGGCACGTGTCCGAATGCTCTCTTTCGTCCGATGCTCATCGCACCTCATCGCTCACTACAAAGAATGAACAGATAAATACCATATCTGACTTAGCATTGCCGGTTTCTCACGAGTATGAACTAGAGAAATATAGAATATAGACTAGTAGAAACTGTCCTCTCATAGTCTCCATCATCCCTTTTGACATTTTTCCCTTATGGAAAAAGAGAGCAAGTGCTCGTGTGCCGTAGTGCCTAAACTAGTGCACATGTGAATCCTGCTTGAAGAATATTAGCATATGACAAATGGTGATTATGATATTTTTAATGGAGAGAATTCAGAAAATCCCTTCTAATATCTAGCTATCATATACTCATAGAACGGGAGAGAAGTTTTGGATGGACATTGACTTATAGAAGAAAAAACATCATTAAACGAGGATAGACTAGAGAGAGCCTTTGATGAGTATGTACACCATAGGCTCCCCTGGCGCTTTTTTTCTTAAACTGGAACTTCCACATAGACTTGGAGTCTGTTGTCCACCAAATTCGACTCTTTTGACGAGCATGTGCTATAAGTAGTTATTGCAAAGCTATATAAATTGAAATGAGGGAAGGTTTTTTGAGCAAGCAACATGAGAAGTACACTATTAGACTTAAGTTTCCATGTGTGGGTCTATTTGCCCACTACTTCGTAGAGGTGAAACGCCGGTTCGTATATAAATAAGAGGAAATTACACTCCCCTCCCCTGTATGTTTAAGGTACTACACATCCCTCCCCTACGAAGTTTAGAATTACAAATACTTCCCTTTTGAGTTGTAGAATATATCAACCGTACCCTGACCGTGAGTGAGAAATTGTTAAGTTGATGACTCATGTGTTATAAAATTGCATTAAACCCCAAAATGCCCCTGATCCAATGGAGATGACCTATTTACCCTTAACCCTTGTTGTCAACTTCTTCCATGAGTAAACCATTAACCGATTGGGATTTAAGGTTTTTGAACTTGGGATTTACGGTTCTGAAATCAGAGAGAGGGATTTATGGTTTTGATCAAGGAGAGAGCAAAAACTGGAAAATCTTACGGAGAAGAAGGGGGAAACCAGTGGAGAAAATGACAGTCTAAACATTGTTAGCAAATATTTTCTTACAACAACATAGCATATGTGGGCATTCATACACCAATCTAAGCCAATAATGGACCAAATAATCAGTAAATATAGTGTCATCATCCACAATGAGTAGTTTGTGTTTGTAGAAAATCTCAATCATCCACCATTGAAAGATGCCAAAACCAACTCCATTATATAAAAAGCTATACAAAGGATGGTGATCTACAACAGTTTCACATGCCACACTACTTATTACTCTTTTCTTCTTCTCCTTCCCCATCTTTGCATTACTACAGGACCTTGGGATGGCCAATAGTTATCTGACAATTTTGCAATAAGTTGATAAACAACATTGAGAACTTCAAAATTGGATGATTCTTCCATAAGAATTCGATTTAATCAAAAAATAAATTGGAACATAGAAACCAAAATACTCATACTCAGTATTATTATAGCAATCGACCGGATCCATGAGTTAAAGAAACCATAGCTAAGAATCGAGAGCTTTATTTACCACATTTGAAGCCTTTTCAGATGCTTGTGTCATTTTCATAAGGGACTTCCGCTCTAGATCTCTCCACATGTTGATTGCAGCAGTGCAGATTACTGAGACATCAAGGGATATCACCATCGATCATCGATTTCGAATAAAAAAAAAAAAACGAAGAAGAATCAATGTGCACTGCTGCACACGGAGATCCTTTCCGTCTCCCCTTTAGAGGATCTAATCAGTGTGCAACCCCTCTATATCAATATTGCTCACATTTAACATATGCTTCTAATAGTGTTAACACCATGGGGTACGTTTATAATTACAAACTTAGCAGGGGGTTTGAGTGTAATACCTGAAACATACAGGGGAGTGGAATGTAATTTTCTCTATAAATAATGGACGATAGAGTTCTTCTAGTTTGGCATAAGAAACAACACACCAACAAGCTGATGGGGGGGGATATGCATGAGCATATATTCAGCGCACAGAGCGAGGGGCACTCTGATCTTTTTGTGCCTGCACCAGTTTGGCCATTTATTCTGTAGATTGGCAGGGGTTATTTTTGTAAAAAAATAACCTTAGGTCTCCTAATCATGGTTTAAGTGCATAGTATCAAATATCAGGTATTGGGTATTGGATTGGGGATCTGTCACCTTGGAAAACAATACAGCTTGTTCAAATTGGAAAGTTTTACCTCTGATTTTCTTTGTTGAGTTTTTTTGACAAATTTACCCATGGGTTGTACTGTTTCACTGGGCATGTTGAGAGCATTTTTCCAATATTTTTTTGGAGCTAACAAGATAAAAAGGTAAAGCCATGGTGAATCCATTCACCAAGCTGGCCATAAACGAGTGGGGGTAAAAAGGTTGTAACAAACTACAAACCCTACACTCGAGGATCGGATGAAGTTGTGAACCTCATTGCACAGTGAAAGAAAAACTCCCTATAAGGTAATACATGTTAAAACACCAATCGTTTAACATTTTGTTCTTATTGTGATTTATAGCATGATCTAGGGCTGTCGGAATCAAGGTTCTAAAACTCGAGAAAGGTCACTGGATTGATTAGGGCTGATGTAGTTCTGATTAAGGATGTGAATTTAAAACCGAACCGTTAACCAAAATTGAATCGAACTGTTTATACTGTAGCCATGAAATCGTTTATTAAATGGTTCAATTTTGGTTTTAAAATTGAAACCATGATTTGATTTTAATTTTAAAATTTAAACCGTTAGTAAACCATTTATATAAACCGTTAAATCAATTAATATATGCTTATTAAGTTTAAGTCAGTCAATGTTAAATATACATTTATTTCAATAGAAAAATTTAAGATTACATTAAACAACTATTGAAAAAAAGCATATAACAATAAACAATTCAATTCAATGTTACAATTTACGTCAATTTCAAAAAAAAATTTAAAGGCAAAAAAGTGCGTGTTTGGATAAAAAATTGAAAAAATAAGAAAGTGTTAAACTGTTTAAACCAAAACAACTTATAAATGGTTTTGGTTTTAATATATGAAACTGTTTATTAAATGATTTGCTTTTGGTTTTATCTAAAAAAGCTTGCATCGAATCAAATTAAACCATCTACATTGAAACCAAACCTATTAAACACCCTTAGTTCTGATACTATTCTGGATCGGACCGTGTTGAACATAACTACCCAGCTTTTTAAAAATAGTTTTTATTACAAATTTACCAGCGGACCATATATGCGGATCCGGATCTGTCAATGCTGAAACCATCCCAACCCAGCCAATACTGACCTTTCCGTTCCTGTTTAATTTATAAATAGGCCGATACCGTTCTACACAAGAAAAAAAAAAAAAGGAAATTCTTCGGGCGCCAGGGTGGCTTTAATTTGAAGAAGTTATTTTCCCGCCTCTTGTTCTCCCTTGTAAGACGTAGAACTCCGCCTCACCTCCCTCCCGAGCTCTGACGCTCTGAAGGTTTTCGTCATCCACGGATCACGGATCTGTGAAAGTCCTTTCTCTGTACTTCTTCAACAAATTCAGGATATTTCTTTGGGGATTTCGGAGGTGAATGTTTTTTCTCCCGCCTATAACCGAGACAGGTTAGTGATCTAAACAATCTCTGACTATTTTGATCATTCCGGATTTTCATTTACTTCAATTATTCAAGAATCAATGTCATTAACGATGAAGGAATGTTTAATCGCATACATTTTTGAATTTTATAGAATTGATTTGTTTTTGGATGATGTGCATTTGATTTTGTTAATTCATGACATTCATTTGAGATCATAGCTTGTTCTGTACAAATCGGTAGTCCTAGGGTTTTTAAGAAATATGTTCAATCTGATTCAGAATTACAAAGTACGACTTCGAATTCCAGAATCAATTACAACAGGAACGATTACAAACCAGGATTTATTGGTCTCTATGGTAGTTGCATTAATTAGATCAGGAAGAAGTAATTCCACAAGTAGGACTAAGTAAGAAGAAAAGAAGAACCACAGCTGAGTGATTCCCTCATACACGCGTCTGCATCTATATTTTACAGATCTACAAGTGCAATCTACTTTAGTTTATGAACCTTCCTTCTTGCTTTAATGTCACTGGAGCTTTAGATACTTCAGAAGCCTGTCAAGAACAAAGACAGAATTGCAGATTTAGTAAATATCAAACTTGAGCATATCCAAAATATTCTTGAATGAGGACAAAGATGAATAATAAATTAGTCAAAGAGGAATGTGAAGGGAAAAATTTAATTAAAAATAATAAGGTGGACAGGATAAGAAGTTATGTGTTGTGTGGAAAAAAGTGTTCTTTTTTTGTCTGAAATAAACAATGAGTTAAGGCCTTAAGAGAGGGAGGTTTAGGAATGATAAAGAGTTTCTTATATTAACAACCAAAGCAACTCATGAACTAAGGCCTTAAGTTAATAGTTTATGGATTTCCTTTCCTCTTTTCTGGTATAGCTCATGGCTTGCTCCTACTGCCCCTTCAATTGCAGTGGCGGCGGGGCCAGGGCGATGAATTTGCATGCAATCTCCTTGGATATTTCCCAAACTGGGAGTTTAGTCCCAGGTTGGCTACTAATTAACCTAAAGCCCCCTTTATACACATAGGAGTCCCTCCGCCTACCGTTTGAGTTTTTGGGGTAAGTACTTACATGGTATCAAAGCGGGTTTTCACTGTATCTAAGTGTTTGCAATACATACTACTATGGGGAATTATGGGATTTACTTGCAATACATGCTAACACATGTATGAGGAATTATTGGGATTTTACTCACACATCGGCTACTAATTAGCCAACAGCCCCCCTTATACACCTGGGAGTCCTTCCACCTACAATTAGAAACTTTACATAGGGTAACAAGATCAAACAGCTGATACCCGACGACAATGAAAAGCTGAAATCGAAATGATAGAATACAAGACCCAGTATGTTTAGTTAAAGAGGTATAACGAGGATACTTAAATATACTACTTCTGTTCCTCATCGCCAATACCTTTGCCATTGCTTCCACTAGACTTGTAAATGGGGTAGGGAATTTGGTCAGACTCTATCTTCTTGAGATCCTCTATAAGGATCTCGTAATGCCTTTTCACTTCCTCTGCAGATTTCCCACCCACAGCCCTAGCAACATTCTGCCACCGGTCAGGGGTGTCCTTGTCGAATTTAGCCAGTGCCTCCTCGAACAATTTGTTCTGCTTCCGTGTCCAAGATGAGCCAGCCATTACCTTGAGAAGAATTGAATGGAGATCTAGAACCTGGAAAAGGTGATTGACTGGTAGTGTCTTAGGGTAACAGAGATTGATATAGTATGGATTGCAGTAAAAAGAGGAGGAAAGGTAGAGACAATTAGGTGGAGTTTTTAGAGTACAGGGAAATCAGGGAAAAGGAGGCTAGCTACTGCTGTTGGTTGAGTCAAGGGAGAAGAGGGTTGAAGACTTGAAGTCAAGTTATGATATGGGCAAGGGCCTTCCATGCGTCTTCTTATAAGCAAAGAGGGTAGGGTAGTAGTGTGGAGCCAGTTGGCGAATATAATTTTGAGAAAGGGTAGATTGGTAGAATATGAATATGGTGTGACCCGTACGTCCTCTCAGGAACCACAGGATGGAGCAAGGACAAAGGAACAACATGAGAGGAGGAGAGAATCAGTGTCAAAAGCAATGTATAATGTCACAAGCAAATCGGATTTCCTAGGCAATTACCAGGTAGTGGGATTAGATATGGGAGTACCTATACCGGCGCTATACGGAAGGATGAGAAGAAAATAGTGCCTCACACCCATCCATCACACACCGGCAACTGTTGAACTAGTCTTCCACATCTTTTTGTTCTTTTCTATCTTTTGCATGGATTAGTCGCAGTCAAGGTGAAAAAACATGGTTTTTTTATTGTTTTGCTCTGGAGATCAGAGCGTCATTTACGTCTGTTAAGACTTCCATCTTGAAATCAATTGGTTCAAAGTGAAGGTGATCTCTTATGGTTCTTATATCACTTGATAGTTGAGTAATCCACAGCCGGTATAGGATTATCTCAATAACGTGAAAGATACTTGTTGAACTTTATTATTATACTTTGTTTTGTAGCTGAATAAGCTGAGTCACACACGTTTTATACCATTCAGAATCCTCTGTTAGTTCAAGGAAGAATGATCATGATCATTTATTCCCTTTACTCTTCCTTGTCAACCACGTTTTTGCATGTCCTTTATGACAATGCAACGAAGCAAAAAGTCCGGTTCTTGTTGAAAATTTTTTGTTGCTACCTGGGGTAACAGGAAATTTTATACCGCCATTAATTACATGAGCCGGCAAATTGGAATAATCTCCTTCCTCTATGGGTTTGCAAATACCTCTTAGATTTTAGTATCAATTATTGGTTGTAGCTGGAAAATTTTGTTCCGGCTCTTATGGAAAAATTCTCCCTACTTGGGTAACAAGAAATTTCATGCTTCCATTAATTGCATGAGCCGGCAAAATGGAATAATCTCCTTCCTCTATGGGTTTGTAAATACCTCTTTCAGTCTTAGCATCAATTATGAGCTTTAGCTGGAAAATTTTGTCCGATTCTTGTCAAGCTAAAGGTGCCAATTTTAGCTGTTCAATAGCTGGAAAACCACCTCCCCCAAAACCATGTGAAACTTCTAACAAATGTGATTCACATTTGCAAACCTAAGCAGCAATGAAAGTCTATATTACCACCATGAAACTTACCTGTATTTGCAGATTTTTCCTTTTCTACAAGGAAAATATAACCAAAAATGAAAATGAAAACTTAATTGTATGCATAATTGTTTATAAAAAAATTTTCTTCAAAATTTTAAATTAGTTACAAGTTAGGATAGTCTATATTGCCACCACCTATGCCATCACCAATTGGTTTGAAGATAATTTAATCTTTATTACCTACTAAGTCATATGCTCTCATTCTAGAAAAATCATTATTTGCAGCTAAATAGTGTAGAAAAGTGGGCATAGCTTTTAAATGCAGCTAAAGTTGTCACTTAGTACTGTCTTTAATTTTATCTTTCCTTTTATACTTAATTTACGGAAAAAGAACGCAACATGACAACTGCACCCAATCACGGAGGGGATAAATGACCACCCCGTTACTATGAATGTTTTAAAATCTCACCACTGTTGATGCTCCCGTGTGTAATGTGATTGACCCTTGTGTTGCTGCAGGGGCCATACTACGTGGTAGAGAACCCTCTCCCTTTATTTACGATATTAATGTAATTCTCAACCTTTTTCCTTTTACCCCTTATGACCTTTTTTTTTTATAATTAAAATAACTGTCTTAATGAACTTTTATGGAAACAATCTTAGTATTTTTATTTTTTAAGAACAAACAAATTAACATCTTATAAAGGCCTCCTTAAGGATCCAAATTAACTACTTGGTGGACAATTGAGTTGCTCAGCTGGTTAGCGCTTGTCTCGTTGTGCAGGCCCCGACCTTATGCTCGATTTTGAGTCATCCTCATTGCATTAGCAATGCTAGTTGCTACTGCCCACCTTGGGTTTCACCCTCACCCTTAGATGCCCTCTTGGGATGCCAACCTAGTGGCCTATGGGCCCTCGTTAAGAATGACACATAGATACAAAAAAAGAAAAAAGTTTAACTACTTGCACTTGTTATTTACTTTAGTTAAGAATGACATATAGACCAAAAAAAAAAGTTCAACTACTTGCACTTGTTATTTATTTTCATTAAGAATAACATATAGATTAAAAAAAAAAAAAAAATCAACTACTTGCACTTGTTCAATTATTTGTTTATTTATTTACTGTTCTTAAGAATGACAATTGTTCGGTCTTTTTTTTAACCTTAGCCAAATGATTCTCTTTTATTTCTTCTTTCCTTTAGATTCTATTTATTGTTTTTTATTTTTTAGGTAATAAAAAATATATTAAGTAAAAGAATAGAGAATATAACAAAGGCTAAACTAACTTACCCAGAGAGCCATTCAATAGAAACAAAACAAATAACAAAAGGATAGTATATCAAAAGCTGAGGTTGGGGAAGAAACAAATATCAAAACGATGATATATTTGGGGTGGGGCGGGGCGGGGCGGGGCGGGGCGGTTGGCCAAGAAACACCATTCATTTCCTTTACCTTGTCTTTGTTGTTTCCTCAGGATAAAATATGTTTTTCCTTTATATTTTGAGAGGAATATTAAACAAACGGTTCTTATATGCTTATGCACTCATCTCATTTGTTAGGCATTTATCCATGTTCTGATATTCTTGTATGCCTTATTCCTAAGGTTGGGAAACCGAAACAATGCATCAATTTCGATTTCAATTTTGGATTATTAATTTCATGATATAATCAACAAATAGAATTTTGGGTCAAGAAATTAAAATTATTTTGGTTGCATCAATCGGAAATATTTCAAGAATAGAAAATCCATTTAATAGTTCAATTTTTGAAAATAGATTCTCCATATTTCTTTCAAGAGGACAGGAGGGTGAGGGTGGGGGTGGGGGTGGGTGTGGGGGTAAGGGGTAACCATACCCTATCCTATTTTGCTCTCATTTCTTTTTAAACATATCAAATGACATTTACCCCAATTATTAACACATGCTCATTAAAGTCGAGTGCAAAATAAACTTGAAATTGATTTCAATTTCAATATTGAATCAGGTTCTCAACTATTTCATTTTTTCGGATGAAATTGATTTTAATTTCTCATAAATAAAAATCATACCAAAACACCCGTTCACTGTTCGAAAAAAATTGTCGTATTCCTCTACTTGAGGGGTAAGGAAGAAGGGCTTCCCAAGGGGTAATTCAGTTGGCAAGAATTATACATGCCTTACAAATTACAATATAGAGGCCATGAGTTTAATTGGCTTCAGGAGTCATCTATTAAACCTTTGAGAAAGGCATCAGAACTGGCTATGAATCCGGGCTAGAAACTCAGAAAAGCTATCTCATCAGCTTGGTTGTTCCAAAGAACAGGAGTGGTTCCTAAGGTGGGGAAAGTTTTTATTGCATAAATGGGTAGAGTATCATTTGTCTCGTTGGCCTTTGGTTCTAAAGGTCTATCGTCATACTATGCTTCTAGCCTGCCCATTCCTTTGTTTTTACGACTTTATACCATTAATTGGCAATGGATATATGCTCACACTACACCTCTCTCTCTCTAAAAAGGATTATAGAATTTTATATTTTTAATCATTCTTTCCTTTAAAGTCAACAAATAATAAAGATCCTAAAGTTTTGCGCACCTGGATTGCTTCTTTATTTTGTCAACTTCTCCCTCCTCTCCAATATCAGATACCTTAACAAGACCTGTTACTCCTATGGTCGGTAAATCTGTAAATAGTTGGTTTGACCTCTCATGCCATTTGGAGTTTTGATTTCAATGGGTTTGTTCCACAGGTGTCAGTCTATTACCGTTTTGGTCAGCAACTTTAATTGATAGACAACTATACAAGCAGGATAACGAGTGGGATGAGAAGGAATGAAGGATATCCATATCTTAAAGTTGGATTTTCAGAGGTAAAGACTGATTCTATGTGTTTCCTGGCGAAGGTTCCATTTGAACAGAAAACCTACCGTGGTAAGTGAATTATGTGCTTGTATTTCTTTGTTGTGATCTCTTGTTTATTTCAAATTAAATTTTGATGCATTTGATGATAATCTGATCCGTGTGGTCATATTGGAACTTCAGCAATATATGGCAAAAAATTTCTTAATTGATTCATTTTTGGCCATCTTAAGTGTTCTTGTATTCTTTGTTCTTATCTGTTATTTATTTCAAACTACATTTTTTTATGCATTTCTAGATTGGATAGGAATGGGTTGAGGCGATTCTAGATCTGAAGGAACTCTCTGTTGGGAGTTGGAATCCATGACAATGGTGTGTGACGAGCCTTTCTACATTAGTTTATTAATAGACTGATGCTGTTACCTAATATATGATCTGGGTTCGGTAAAGAAGCTAAATATCTATACGCATGGAATCTGAATTCTGAAGAGAACCCTTCTAGACGAAATTAAATATCATTCCTTGAATTCTGCAAGTTGGTTGCTGAGAACCCAATATTGTTCTGCAAGTGTGTCCAGTCTTGCCTATTCTATTTCCACCACTGCACCCGAATACTAGAATCCCATCAGAACAGTGAGCTTCCACCTGTCCACTTGGAGCCCTGTCTTCATTTAGTCCAATGAAACAGGAACTCAAAGATGTGGGATTCTGTTTCTTTATGTACTACTGTAGTTTTGTCTATGGCTTTTGATTCTAATCCCACCCCTCAAAAAGAGAAAAGTAGAAACTGTAGTTTCCATAAGAGAATGTTATAAGTTTATCATGTCAGAGAGATAGAGAGAGAGGGAACTGTAGTAGGATTCTGTACGAAAGGTGGTCCTTGAAGATTAAGATACACCATCCTACTGATATTTAGAATCCTTATCATCTCACGTACGTTCACTTTCATGAAGAAAGTAATGTATTTGGATTCCCCTCTTTTCCAGGCAACGACCATATCCTTTTCTCTCCTTTGTCCTACTTTGATCGGTGGTCCTTCCTTACAAGTTGGAGTACTTGGGCCATAGGGACTGTGTACGTGGTTCGCTATATAGGGTAGATGTCCTTCTACATGCTTTGTTGTCAAGAATTTAGCTTTAGATACTTGATCATTTGATGGCTTCATTTGGATGTGGGAGGCTTTTCAGGCTGGAAGTCTTGGTCCACTTATCAGGTAGAGAGGAAAAGTAAAAGAAAAGAAAAGCAAACATGAGAAGTACCTTTTGGATGGAATTTTTGGACAAGGTAACAGTGTCTGAGATATGAAATTTGTATTCGTGAGATCTATTTGCAGAGAAAGTAGTGTGGAAGGATCTCTCTCTCTCTCTCTCTCTCTCTCTTTCTTTTTGGGTAATAGAGGAAGGATCTCTTCAGGGATAAAATACATGCCCATGGATAAGCGGATAGACGTATGAGGGTTCGCACTAGAACAAAGCTGGGGAAGAGTGAGTGAAAGAAGTAGAGAAAAGGCCCTCAAGATAGCTAGTTAGCAGTTCTGTGGCTTGAATGGGTAGGTAGGATAAGACATGGGTGCGATTATTATTGGGCAGAGGTAGAGGGAAAAGGCTTTTTCTTGTCATTTTTGGGGGACCCAAAACAAAGCAAGTTATATAGGCCCAATGTTTCAATCTTCACTGAACTTAGCTTTCAAGGTGAAGATTATATGGGAGGGAAATTTTTGGATTTTCAGCCTGTATGAATTTTATCCAAATCCTTGTTTATCAGTATCACCATCCGCTAACAAAATTGTTCGATGTATTGTGGTGGGTCCCTTGACTCCCCATCCATGATATGATGGGAGTGTATGACTTGGTTTTTATTGTTTCCTTGTTATTTTTTCTCTTTCCTCTGAAAGTTACAACTCAAACAAAAGGCATTCCTATCTAGGATGCATCTTGGACGTAAATGTAAGGTGATGTGGCCTACACTGCTACATCAGCGAGGGATGATAATCCTTCAACTTCTTGATGTGGCCAACATTGCCATTGGTGGTTTATACAATAACTTGTGGGGTTTCAATGGCAATATATCTCCCATTCTCGTGTGGTCTGATCCACACATATGGAATCCACCACAGGGTTTCTCCTGTAGTGGATTCCATATGTGTGGATCTGTCTCGTATGAGAATGAGAACTGATCAACTCTCTTCTACTTTGTGGGATGGAGAGTCTCTGTTCGTGGCATCACAAGTTAAGAAGGGTAGTATTGAAACCCCTTCTGTTTGAGAGGTTAGAGATGTCAAAAGACATTATTTACGCCGTCATTGGAAAAAGAAGAAGATATGTTGGACCGAAAAGAGGGGTTGTTATCCTTGATGATGTAAGTTCCGTCACCCTCTTACAATTCATTCACTTTACGGTTGGTACCAGAGCAGTCCCTACCTCCGTCGACATTGAGACGGCAAGCTCAACCCGTGCATGAGTGCACACCCATGCAGTTATTATGGGCCTTTCCAGATTAAAATTTTATGGGCTTTTAGTTAAGTCTCTTAAGCCTTTATGTTATAGACTTTATTTAGTAAGAGTTAAGACCATCTTTGATGGCCCATTTCTCTTAGAGATTGATGAACTTTATTAATTAATTCATTTTATAGCCCATTATAACCATTTGAAGCCCACCTCTGAAAACCCAATCTAGGTGGGTCGACCTGTGACCCAAATGATCGATCTAGTGGTCCGACACGGCAATTCAATCAGTGGGTTGACCCGATTGATTTGCTCTTGAAATAATTTCGGTTTGAACCGGATAGATTGAACTATTTCTTTCGTGAACCAAGAGTTCTAAACGAAAAAATTGTGCTACGTGCCTCTGCTAAGGTCATAGGACATAATTTTTATCCTTCAAAGCACCTATGACATGTCACCTAGGAGTACTATTTTGGTACTTTAAGGGGTTGTTTGGTTTTCATCCTACTGTGTAGGTATATATAAAGGGTTAGATAGTACTTTTCATCAAGTTATTGGTTTGGCTGATTTAGATGAATTCTCAGCAATGCTAAAGAATAGGTATAAGTCCAGGTTATTGACAAATTGTTTTTTCATTAAAAAAAAAAAATGTTTGTTTATAAATAATAGTTTTATGATTTTAGACTGTCAGAGGAAGTGAAATTTAATGTGAATTTGAATGAGTTGAATAATAAATTGGTGGAGTTGTTCACTTAGATGCTTGAATAAAAAAAGATGGTAAAGCATTTCTCCTCCGTCACAGTCAAGTGAATTGGTTTCGAGAGCTTCCTTCATTTGATCACATTATGACTATACTTCTATTCGATAAAGATACTCTCAATCTTAACGAAGTTATTGCTCCTTTTACTGAAAGATAGCAAAATAATTTGATATTATTACTATGACTAGGGTCATTTAAAGAGGCATTGTTCAAAATATGAGGAGGATAAAAAAAGGAAATATGATGAAGAGAATTGAGATAAATCATCTGATATTGCTATTGTGAAAGTGTCTGGGAGTGATGGAGATGTTCATCTCACTATTTTCACAGATATGGAAACTTCAAATTGGATTTCAGATTTTGGTTGTTGATGTCATATGTGTTTAGTTGGGGATTAATTTGACTACATATCATGCATGTGATAATGGTACAGTCAAAATGAGAAACAATGCTAAGAGCAAGAAAATGGGAGTAAGACTATAAGGATTTGCATGTTTGATCAGATTATGTGATTTTTGTTTAGGGTAAGACATGTATTGATTCTAAAGAAGAATTTGACTTCACTAGTAACATTGGATTCGAGAGATTTTAGATGCTCATCCCAAAATAGAGTTCTTTGGGTATGGGGTCATAATTGTGATGGAGGGATAATAATTGAGAATTTACATACTCCTAGGAGTGTGTTGAAATATGTAAAATTGAAATTTTGAGAAAAAAAAAAATTAAAATAAGAGAGAAAGAGTTGAGGGTATGTATCTTGTCCGATGATGCTAGAGGTAAGTAAATTTGGTGGCATTCTTACCCCACATGCATACCCCCCCCAAAAAAAATGTAAATTTAATGGCATATGATATGCATGGGGTTTTAATGGCGTGTGGCAACTAAACTTAATGACATGTAGCATGTGGCATGTTACATACATGGGGTATTTCAAAGCATGCTTATGGTATTCTTAACACTACCGTGCTTTTTATTTATGTTGCTGGATTTTTCAAAGTTTTATTTTATCATTTGATAAATTTATTTGGATTGAAAATTGAAATATGATATAGATTTTTTGATCTAACTGTCCATCAAATTTGTGTCTCATCTAATCTACCATATGGATAAAATTCTAGCCTAAAACTGGAAAAGATAATTCCATTCTGAACGAACAAACAACGGAGAGATTGAAAATAGAAATAATAATTCTACTTTGTCTGGATCCAAGCTTTGTCAGAAATTCGACTGAAATTTGACATATCATATGGATTCTTCGTCTGGAACCAAACTGTCTAGAGAAACTTCTTCCATAACAAAAATTATATCATTCCATGTCCTTGTTTCCCTCCCGTTGAAAGAAAGTTGCATAGGAGGTTGGAGAAACAAAAATGGGCCAATACAATACAGTGCTTATGTATATAGGGCCCAAAAACACAAGACACAGACGGCTCAATAACCGAATATAAACTGAAAAAACTGGTCCCAAAACTATTTCATGCTTGGCCTGATTGGGAAAAGCTTGAGAATTGTGATACCCTTGCATTGCCCAAGGCTCAAAAGGTCTTCAAGCTGGGCTTGGACAAGAGAGGCATGTCAAGTCAAACCAGGTCATAAATTTGGATATGAACATTGAAGCAACAATGAATGAAGACTTTAGATTGACAGAATCAATCAGTTGCTTTGTGCAGGTCAGGTGGCAATGAATCTAGATTCTAGAGAAGGGCTTAATTGGTGGGAAATGGTGGATAAAGCTGATCAATGGGTACCCATTTGCCCATTGACAACATGGAGCCCAATACTAGTTGGGTACTTGGGTCTGGTTCTTTACTTGAAGACATGAAGCAATATATCATCTTTCTCATGGTGGGCCTTCAAGCGTTGAAATAGTGTCTCTTGTTCTTGACCGGCCGGTCCTATCATGACCTATGTGGATCATTTTCTCAGGTATGATTTTATTGATGAGATTGATTCCTTTTTGTTATTTTTCTTTACTGTTATTCGTGAAATTAAAGAGAACACGCACTCACTAATGGCTATCAATATCATTAATAATCTGATAGATACGCCGCTTTGAAAGTCAGCAAAGCTAATTATATTGAGAGACTTATCACCTGATTCTTGCCGCGCCCTCCTCGCACGGCTTAATGTGTGGCACCCAAATGCCGTTTAATTTATCCTTAATCAGTGGCACTCATCTTTTATTTGATGGGTTTGCTTTAATCAAGATAATTTTTTTCCTTGGGGGGGGGGGGGGGG
>NC_056561.1:13526869-13541476 GCF_013358625.1 Macadamia integrifolia
GGGTGTGGGGGGAGAGATTCATATTAGCTAGGTTTGATTGCAAGGGAAATCTAGAAAGAAGAGAAGTCGAAATTTCAAATTTAAAAAGGTATAAAATTTATACTAGCCACCCAAGTGATTGTGTAAGTTACTTGAATTTTTTTTTTTTTTAAATACCTTATTTAGTAATGATAGATTTTACATGTAGTTTTTGTTTTATATTTTATAGAAAAGGGTTTTGAATACGAAGTAAAGTGAAATTTAATAACACAAAATATGAAATGATTTGGAGTTAGTGCTATAGTCACATGAGGTAGTAGAGTACAAATATATATATTTTTTAACTATGAAAATTTTCAATTCCTTTGCCTATAATTCTTGCAACCGAGTGGAGCCATTATTTCACAGTCAACCTATCTGTGGCAATCAATTGATGCCACCTATATAGAGAGACATTTGCTATATTGGTTTTAAATACACTAGGGCTTTGTTTGGTGTGCATTTTTGGAATAAGTTGGGTTTGAAAGTAAAAATAAGAGAAAAATTGGGTTATGAAATGTGTTTTAGAATGATAACCTAATCTGAAAGTGCATAATCTAAGATTCTTTGGCCCCCACTTGTGACCATAATAACACAAGTATCGACAAGACACTGCTTTCACATCTTACAAAGCCTGGTGCCAACATCTAATTAAAGTTGAAAAAACAAAAACCTCATTATGGTATTGATCCTTTTGAGTGTGAACATTTGAACTCTTAACAACCAATGTTGGTTAATAGTCCTAAATCCCATTTGAGGAAGAAAAGAAAAGAGTATTAAAACAACATGTTAGATACTCGAATTGATTTGAAAAAAGATATATGATTTAGATGATGACATGGATAATATGTATGCTATTATTTAGAATGCTTTTAAGTTTTTAATATGCTTCCTACCAAAATATATATATTTTTAATATGCTTTAGTCCCCCTAAATAGATTAAAAAAAAAAAAAAAGTAGAGGGAAAAAAAGAAAAAAAAAAGAAAAGAAAAGAAAAGAAAAAGGAACCAAATGTTGTTCAAAACATAAGAATAAATTGAGTAAGAACAAACCAACCACTAAAATACAGACCCAGGAGTGCTAAGAACTAAAAAGGAAGACAATTGGATAATTAAAACATGTGGCTATCTAGGGAAGAATCTAACTATCCTCATGTTTGTTTGTTCATCTCGATCTTGCAAATGCGAAAGCCCTGTACATTAGGTATATTAATTTTTTTTTTTTAAAGTTTTTTAGCACTTATGGTGAAGAGAAAAATCTCTTCATCACGATGATTGAACACTTAAAAACATTATTATTTTAAACCCTTAAATTGATGATGATCAGATCATGTGACTCAAGAGATTCTCCGTATAAGATCTCGTCGGTGCAAAAAAGTTGGTGGTCAAAAGTCAAAACCGGACAACATCGCCCATTGCCTGCACGAGTAACCTGACTAGACTTGTGTGTCAATGTTTTAAAACGAGTGCCAACTACCAACTGTAACTTTAACTTTTATGGTCTAAAAGTCAAAAGCGTGTTGGGCTTTGGCGCAGTAATGGGGCTTCATGCCTCTTGAGCTTTTGCCTGTTGTGAGTTCAAGATTAAATTACCCTCCTTTTTGCAATATTTACGGTACCATACCCCTGGCATCAACCACATTCACAGGAAAAGACCCAATAATGGAAGGAGAAAGTTCTCCTAAGGCTGGCTATTGACGTTACGAGTGGATATAATCCTTTAATTAGATACAGATGTTCGAAATCTAGGGTTTCGGATAAGTTTCGGCTTTTGGCTGAAATCGAAATTTTTGCATTTGGTGTCTAGATTTGGGAATATAGATTAAACAACTAGTTTAAGGGATTTTTAGTTTCTGTTGCGGCGGGAATTGGGATCTGTGAATTGTCTTCCATACTGTAATAGATTTTTCTTTGATGTTTATTTTGGCCCACATCATAAATTCGACAGAGACATGTAAGAGGGAGGGAGGGGGGAGAGATTACTGTGCGGCGCCCCTTGTGCGGCGCCAAGGGTTATTAGCCTTGGTTTTTTTTTGCCCCACTCGAAACCGAAGAGTCAACTCGTTCTCTCTCTCTGTGTGTCTGGTTAGTGGTATCTTTCTGACGAAACAAAGACTTCGCAGCTGTGATTTTGGGCCTTGCACCTAACCTGGAAAGAAGTTGTTCTCTTAAGATAATAGAGAAACTTTCATTTGGCTTCTAAACGAAGTGGGTTGGTTATAAAACTTTATTCTCTTCTGGGGTATTGTTTCTCTCATATGGACTCCTTCAAACTTTGTTCGAGTCAGCTTTTTTGGTAGTGAAATCTCGTAATTTGCAGGTTTGAGGAACTGGGTTACTTTGCTCTTCCTGGGTTTGTCAATGAGAGATATAAAAGCTCAACCTTTTGCGTTGAAGGGCTCTATTTTAGGCTTTAAGGGAGTTCTCATGGTTTTGGAGTTTGGTTTTAGTTAATTGGTTTGTCCAGTGGATTTGGTTTCTGCGTCTTTGGCACTGTAGGGAGGAAAGGGTGCTACAGCTCTCTAGCTTCTGCAAACCCTCAAGTTTGGGGTGTACACTGCTTTGTCTTCGACTTCTAGGGAACCTCGGTCTGTATCTCTACCAGTTACTGCTGAACCACTTAAATTCTAAGTAGTAATACTGAACTGAAATGTCTGCAACTGTTCATTCTGGATTACCATTTGGTTCGATAGTTTGAACTTTGAAGTGGAATTCGTAGACATGTTATTACTTATTTCTCTGCACCATCGTTGTTTCACTACCCTTCTATCTTATCCTGCCTTGAATATTATAGTAAGAGGAGCCATTCTTTGGTCGTTGCTCTGTTCCGAGTGTTATTCCAATTTGTGGGAATTCCTGTTCCTTTCAATTTAAGAAAGAGAAGTAGGACAGGAGATATCTCATAGAGCTTTTTCTATGCAATTGAATTGGATGATATAGTTTTATTACCGGCCGTTGGCGCGTTGGAGAATTAAATGTTCATTAACCAGGGAAAATTGATTAATTAATTAGAGATGGCTTTCTAATTGGACACGGATCATTTACCCATGCAAAATTGTTGTTCAGAATCTCCTTAAACCCCAATCTATGGATGCCAAGGGCTTTGTTGTCTTATACATTCTTATAAGAAGAGGTGTTGCATAACCCTTGTTTGAGTTGCTCCTGTCGTCCTTTGAACAGATATGTGACCTATCCAGTCAGTTCACCAAATGCATCCTGAAACACCAGAGGTGCTTTTATTTTCCTTTGGAGGAGTCCACTTCTTTCCATATCTTCTTAACAGAAAGGATTGGGTGACTTCTCCTAGCTTAATACCTTGAAAAATCTTCTGATCTGCATTCAGTGTCATTCCCTCAGTTCCAGTCTTCCTTGTGCTTGACAACGTTCGCAACTAAAGTAGCTTTGTCTCTTCAAAATTCTAGAATTCACAATTTCTCTTCGAGAATTCCCTGAAAATAGCATTAAATGCAAACCTCCGAAGAGCTCAACCTTGCCTAGCAAGAAAACCATCCTTCCATTGAAAATCAAATTGAATATCTAGCATAAATAACCACCTAATGCCATGAGGTTTTATGAATGAAACCATAACTTCCAAGTAACCGATCATTTAATAGAAAGATGGCTTACATGTTCAATATCTTTCAAACACATGAGGCACTATTCTTCTTCTTCTTCTTTTTCTTTTCTTTTCTTTTTTTTTTTTTTTTTTTTTTTTTTTTTTTTTTTTTTTTTTTTCTGAGGGGTGTGTGTGGGAGGTGAATAGGAGGGTATGAAGTGATCTTCATACTTGCTGGAAGGTTCTCATCCTATGGTGTGCCAATGTCAAACAAAAAGCCCTGATTTGTGAGGAGCACCTAACGAGTCACTTGCTCCTGGTTGAGTCATCTGTCAATCAGCTCGCTGCAGTTGGTTGTTAGTTCTTCTATAATTTGCCCAAGCCATATTTGGATGTCACAGGGCAAGTTTGAATGGGACTGGAGGTGACTCTAAATCAAATACTTAAGGATGCAATCTCAGGATGGCCTGACTTTAGAGTTCATATATTTTTTAAATTATTGGTTTCCCTAGGAATTTGTTGAATTTTTTTCTTTTTTAAATTAGGCTTTCACAAGGAATCTGTCAAGGAAAAAACTAAGCATAAATATTTTAGAAACTGAAGTTATTTCTAGTCTTTCATCTTTTTTACATTCAAATTAATTGTTTTGACCTTATTAGTATTCATTTACCATCCTAAACAATGCATTGCCAGCTTTTCTTGTCAAAACACTGGCTGTAAAGGAAATGTGGTACTTAACCGGATTGCTAAGAATCCAAGTCTCACTCTAATTCCCTTCACACACCTGAGTTTTAAGATGGCTTGATCTCCTTCTGCTATCGCTTACTGAAATTTATGGGATTTATCAATTTCTGCGTTGAAATTTCTTATTGATTATATCATATTTTATATTTTTATTTATTAAGGAGAAATAACATAATAGTGGGACATGTCACGCCGCTATTCTGCAATTGAGTCTCAAATAATGAGTAACAGGACTTACTTTTAACTAGCATTGTCATCATCTTTTAGTAACTATGATTGTTAGCAACTTACTTTTATGAATTGGAGACAAGCCTATGTATTTATTATTCTTTTATAGCCTCACTTTGCAGTTGATTTTCTGTTTGAAGAGCAAAACATCTTCAGTGAAATATTTCAGAGGCCTTCTGGACAAGATATCTTGAGTTATATCCAAATTCAGGAGACAGGTAAACAAAATTTGAGTTCTAATTTTGCAATTGAAAAATGAAGCTGTTCCTGTGTATTGGGTGGTATTTCTTATTAGGAGATGAAGGGATATCCTTCCACTGCTTTCCATGCGACACAGGACCCTGCTATCTTTGATACTCATTCAAAATGATATTCAAAAGTTTTTAAGCAATTAATTTGAATTTTTGGGTTGCTCAAATTAATCATGTCTTTTTTTTTTTTTTTTTTTGGGGCTATGTGGTGGTCAGGATTTATTCGGTAGAGAAATGTAAATAAAATCCTTTCAAAAAGAGAAATTGAACAAACAGATCGTGGATACTCTATTATTGAATGGAGAATGATTTTTCTGAAGTTGTGCAAGCCCTGCCTCATTATCATGCCAACATAAAGGTAGATGGCAATGCTATGTTGACATTTGAGATTACTACCTTATCCTTTTTTTTTTTTTTTAATAGTTAATTGTGTTTATTTACATTGACTGGTGTTTTTTCGTCTCAACAGCTCTAAATTCTAATTTGTTACATTGCTTTTGGCCAATTTTTGTACTTACTCCCAAGGCTTTATGATTAAGTTTTCTGTACTCTGCTCCCATAGTCTAGAAGACTCCCCTCACCCCTTCTTCTCCTGCCCCTTCTCTTCCTCTGTCTCGAAGAAAGTCCTTTCTAGATGTTGGCCTTCCAGAAGACCTATTCTCCCTTTGGATAGAGAATCCATTTGGGTTGATATGACCTTTGCGGGCTCCACTATTTGTGATACAATTGGCAAGCTTGCCTTCTCTCCTACCATCAATCACCTTTGGATGGAGCGCAACATCCGTAGATGGTCTTCCTAATCCCGTCCTCCAGATAAGATTTGGAAGGCCATCTTTCTGGATGTTTCCTCAAAAATCCGCTCCCTCTGTCTTAGGCCTGTCCTCCAATTCCCTTAGGAATAGACACATTACTGCCTCCTGGAACCTCCCAACCGGCACCGGCTCCATCCCCACTTCTTGATCCCCCCCCCCCTTTTTTTTTGGATGTATTCCTTCGTCCTTTGGCTTGTGTGTTCGCTTTGTGCCTCGCCTTTTGTTTCTAGTTTTGCTTGCCCTTGTGGCTGGCTTCTCCCTTATGGCTGAAGTCTCCCACCCCCCTCTTTCCCTCCCATTGTATATTCTTTCTTCTCTTTGGTTATTAATTCATTTAATTATCCAAACAAAAAAAAAAGTTTCTGTACTTACTATCAAGGCTTTATGACATTTTTTTTGGCACTACTCTTAAGGCTTTACGACTAAGTTTTTAGTTATATGTGTGAGCTACAATATCTAAGAATATGAGATATCGAATAATTTGATTATATTTTAACATGGATCCTGTTAGATCAAACACTAAGAAATACGATAATAAATAGACAAAATCAGCACGACACAGAGATTTAACGAGGTTCACACTTTAGTGTGGTGTGCTACGTCCTCAGACGAAGAAGATGTTTCACTATGCAGAAGAGAGATTACATCCAAGCAGCGGCGATAAAACTCGCCCTGAAACCCTAGCTCGATAAACCCCCAAAATACAATGACTTTCTCAATAAGACAATATTACATTATATATACTTCAAGTCGCGGGTCGACCCATTGGGTCGCAGTTGATCCGATCGATCCCGGACCCTTAGACGAGATTAGTGATTGGCTCCGGGCTTGGGCCTCTCTGCCCCACCCCTCTGCTTCCATCACAGATCTAAAAAACTTCCCATTCGGGTCGCCACCAAAATATGTAGGAGTGGGTCAATCTTCAAAACGGGTCAAGAATTCAAGATAAACTTAATAAATCTCCACATTGGCTTGAATTCTCTTCTAACAAACAAACAAACAAATAGCTAAAATCTTCATCTTCTCCAATAGCCCTCCAAAGGGTTGAACTCAAACACGGCAAACACCAAGTAAGTTCGAGCAATGCTCGAACTTACCAACACACAAAGGCTTAGTCAACATATTAGCTGTATTGTCTTCAATACCAATCTTCAACACTTGAATATTACCTTGAGCAATTATCTCTTTTATGAAATGATACTGAACATCAATGTGCTTTGTCCTCTCATGATACGTCGGATCTTTAGTTAAGTGAATAGCACTCTAGCTATCACAATGGACAACAGTCTCCCCATGATCCATGCTAAGTTCTCCCAACAGACCTCTAAGCCAAATAGCTTCTTTAATTGCCTCAGTCACTGCCATATACTTTGCTTTAGTAGTAGATAATGCAACTGTAGCCTGTAAAGTAGCTTTCCAACCAACCGTGCTTCCTCTAAGAGTAAATACATAGCCTGTGAGTGACCTCTTGTCAGATCACCTGCGTAATTTGAATCAACATAACCAGATAAACTATCACCATTCCTCCCAAACTCCAAACAAACACCAGAGGTCCCTTTCAAGTACCTAAGTATCCATATCACTGCTTCCCAATGAGCTTTATCTGGACATGACAAATATCTACTCACCACACTGACAACTTGTGAAATGTCAGGACGAGTGCAAACCATAGCATACATAATGGAGTCAATTGCACTAGAGTATGGAACATGTGACATATACTCCACCTCTTCATCTGCTTAGGTGATAGAGCAACTGAAAGTCTAAAATGAGATGCACGAGTGGTTACAGGTTTGGCATTTTTCATGCCAAAACGATTCAATACCTTATCAGTGTACTTCTGTTGAGATAGCCACAGCTTCCCTGCCTTTCTATCCCTCTTGATCTCCATACCAAGGATCTTCCTTGTTGCCCCAAAATCTTTCATCTTAAATTCAGAACTTAATTGTTCCTTCAACTGTTGACCTCATTCCTATCTTTTGTTGCAATCAACGTATCATCAACATAAAGTAGAAAATATATGAATGACCCATCAGAGAGCTTTTTGAAATAAACACAACAATCATATTGACACCTGTAGTATCCAAAATTAGCCACAAATGAATCAAACCTTTTAGACTACTGTCTAGGAGACTGTTTCAAACCATATAGGGACTTCTTCAACAAGCATACATGTTCCTCCTTACCTTCAATAACAAGCCCTTCAGGTTGATGCATATAAATCTGTTCTTCTAGTTCACCATGCAAGAATGCTGTTTTCACATCAAGTTGCTCCAACTCCATATCATGCATAGCAACTAAAGCAAGTAGGACACGAATAGAACTGTGCTTAACAACAGGTGAGAAAACATCATTAAAATCAATTCCTTGTACCTGACTGTAGCTCTTTGCAACTAACTGTGCCTTGTACCTAGCATCTTCAACACCTGAGGAGGATTCCTTCTTCTTGAATACCCATTTGCAACCAACAATTTTCTTCCCAGTTCTCGGCTTGACAAGCTCCCAAGTTTGATTTTCATGAAGAGGTTCCATCTCCTCATTCATGGCAATCAACCATTTTGAAGAATCAACTGAAGTAACAGCTTTAGAATATGTTGCAAGCTCACTATTTTCAATTGTATCTGCAACAGATAATGCATAAGCAACAAATTCAGAATGCCCATACTTTTGTGGTTGTCTAATATTCTTCCTTGGTCTATCCTTGGCTTGTACCGCTCTTCTTCTTAATTCTCTTGAGCATCATCTTCTTCAGTAAAAGTAGGCAGCTGAACTGAAGTAGATTGTGCTTTGTTTGAAGATGAACCACCAATTTCAAACTCCACCTTCTCTCTAGATTTTTCTTGACCTTCATCACAATGAACAAGAGCTTCTTTTCTAGGATGCAACATAGCAGATTCATCAAAAGTAACATCTCTGCTAATAAGAAATTTTGGAGACTTTGGATCTGGACACCACAACCTGTATCCTTTCACTCCAGATCCATACCCAAGAAAAATGCATTTCTTGGCTCTAGGTTCCAACTTCCCTGTATTCACATGTGCATAAGTAGGACATCCAAATACTTTTAAATTCGAGTAGTCTGCAAGCTTACCTGACCAAATTTCCTCTGAATTCTTACACTCAACAGCTGTGCAAGGAGATTGATTCACCAACAAGGTTGCTGTGTTAACTGCTTTTACCCAGAACTCCTTGCCCAATCCTGCATTTGATAATATACACATTTCTTTTTTTAACAAGGTTCTATTCATACGCTCTGCCACTCCATTCTGCTGGGGTGTTTTAACAACTGTATAGTGTCTTGCAATAACTTCATTTTTGCAGAACTCATTAAAGTCACCTTCATAGAACTCTAGGCCATTATCGGTTCTCAATCTCTTAATTTGTTTCCTGGTTTGGTTCTCATGCAAATTCTTCCACTGTTTGAAAGTGACAAATACTTTTTGTGCTTCAAGAAATAGACCCGAACCTTCTTAAAGAAATCATCAATGAAAGTAAGCAAGTACCTTACACTAGCCCCCTTTGAGGCAACCCTGGAGGGTCCCTATAGGTCTGAATGAATGTCATCTAAAGTTCCCTTGGTTCTATGAATAGCAGTACTGAAACTGACTCTCTTCTGCTTCCCAAAGACACAATTCTCACAGAACTCCATTGATCCTGTGCTCTGACCACACAACAAGCCCCTTTACTTAATGATGCCATCCCTTTTTCATTCATATGGCCTAACCTCATGCGCCATAAATTTGTGACATCTGATTCAGATATAGATGATGAAGCTGCTGCAATAGACCCAATGACTGTAGTACCCTGCAATACATACAAACTGCCAATCTTGATTCCTTTTATCAACAAGAGAACGGGTCCACCTTCAGCTTTATACTTGCACCTATTTGAATTAAGAGTGTCTAAACTGATGAGATTTTTTTTCAAATCTGGGACATGCCTAACATTAGACAAGATTCTGACAATGCCATCATACATCTTGATATTGATCGTTCTCATTCCACTAGTCTTACAAGAAGCATTATTTCTCATCAACACAACTCCACCTCAAACTGATTCGTATGTGGAGAACCATTCACGATTGGGACACATTGCAGAATCATCTATCTTCTGTTGATTTTGGGTACAATTACCTGCTTTCTACTATTTAAAAGCTTATAACATTTAGATTTAATATGCCCATTTTTTCTTATAGTAATTGCAGGCCAAATTTTTGTGCTTAGATTTTGATCTAGCCTTATTTTTGTCACCATCTGAACCCCTTTCATTTGTTCTCCCTCTAGCTACTAAACCAACACCATCAGATTTATTGGTAGACGTCAACTCATCATCAATCTTCTGCTTGCTTTGCAGATTTGTTTTGACATCCTCAACAGAGATTGTCTCTCTACCATAGATCATGGTATCCCTAAAATGCTTATAAGATGGAGGCAGAGAACATAACAATAATAGGACCAAATCTTCATCGTCTATTTTAACATCTATCATTTTCAAATCAATAACAATAGAATTAAACTCAAATATGTGAGATTTAATAGAAGTACCTTCACCTATATGAAGGGTTTACAGTTGTTGCTTCAATCTTAACCTATTAGTGAGAGATTTGGTGAGGTAGAGATTCTCTAACTTCACCCATAACTCTGTAGCCATTTTCTCTGAGAGAACTTTCTGTAGACCATCATTCGAAAGACACAACTGAATAGCTGAAAGGGATTTTTCATCCAAACCGTTCCAATCAGGTTTTTTCGCCTTTCTAAATAGGGTTTTCTTCAAACCCTGCTGTGTAAGAACAACCATCATTCGAATCTGCCATAGACTAAAACTGATGTTGCCGTCGAACCTATCAATATCGTATTTCATTGAAGAAGACATGGATCGAAGTAACCCAAAGCTTTGATACCAGTTTGTTAGATCAAACACCAAGAAATACGAAAATAAATAGACAAAAGATTCGCACGACACAGAGATTTAACGAGGTTCACACACCAATGTGGTGTGCTACATCCTCGGGCCAAGAAGAAGATGTTTCACAATGCAGAAGAGAGATTACACCCAAGCAGCGGCGAGAAAACTCGCCCTGAAACCCTAGCTCGATAAACCCCCAAAATGCAATGACGTTCTCAACAAGACAACAGTACATTATATATACTCCAAGTCACGGGTCGACTCACCGGGTCGCAGTCGGCTCAACCCCTCTGCTTCCATCACAGATCTCAGAAAACTTCCCATTCGGGTCCCCACCAAAATATGTCGGAGCGTGATGGGTCAAGAATTCGAGACAAACGTAATAGATCCAAATGTGAAAGTATGAGAATTAAATGGACAAAAGGTTGTGTTTGAAGTTCAAATTGATGAATGCTTGACGGTGTTGGAACTATCCAAGTGAAGCAATTTCCACATTTAACATTCCCAACTCTTTTATAGAACTCTAGTAGGATCAGAATGGACGGTCTTCTATACTCTTGGGTCAACCAGGTAAATGTGGCCCTGATTTTGTTTTCCCAAATGGGTTCGGGTCTCTTATGGGTAAAGCCAGAAAATGTTTTATCTTTGGGATAGTAACAAAGTGATATTGCTTTTGTGTCTCGGCCAAATGGTTACTGAACTTTGAGATTGTGGACTGTCCATGTTACGGGGCCAATAAGTTATTTTTATTTTCTATTTTTTAATTTTTAACAAAAAAACCAATATGAGCTCTGTGTCAAGGTAGCAACTGAAAGCTTGGTTGTCCAGTATGTTGGTTCAACTGATAATCCTTGCCTCCTATTTCAGTTGCTTGATTCCAACTTGTCCTATGTACATGTGGAGAAAGAATAGAAAAGGGTTTATGTTTTTATCTGTTTATTTCAGTTAGCAGGTGCAGTCAGTTGGATTCTTCGAGTTTCTTAGTGAAAATATTTTTCTCATTCTGTCTCTACGTTTATATAGTTGTTCTATGCTACTAGTTTAGTACTTTCATGACATACTGTGGGATCATAATCCGTGGTTGCAGGTGCACCGGTTAATGTTCACAGAGCTTATAAAATATGTTGATAGAACCTCAAAAATATTTCCTGATATAGAATCAGCTCGACCACGATGCACAGCTGGAATACAAGCACTGTGCTTGGCAAACGTTGAACTAGAGAAGGCCAAATCACTGATTCAATATTGTGCAGAAAGTAGCAAACTCTACTTGGTATGTATTTTAGTAACCTCCATGCTCCACTTCACAACACCTGCCCCCCCCCCCCCCCCCCCCCCCGGGGGCGTGCGCGAGCATGAGAAAAGGGGTGGAGTGGGGTAATAGATTCTAGATGTACTTTAAACAATTTCTGCCAAAGAATTCCAGAACAAAATGTGCAGTTTTGTATTTATTCTGAATGTAATATGCCAACCTGTATTTCTGAAGGCTCTGAGCTGCAAGACAACATATATATGTTTTGAAATATATTTGGTGGTTACCTAGCTGTTAGAATGCATAGAGATGGAGTTCTATAGATACGTGAGTTATCAAGAAAATATGAATGTCAAGATCTGTTCTTCTACCATATTTGGAAACTTTATTTCAGCCCGCATTTTGTAACTTCTAATCAAGATGGTGTTTTAAGATTTGTGCATCATACACGATGGGCTCACTAACAGTCACAACTTGATTATTGTGGTTAGGCATTATTGAGTACTTTTGCAACTGAAACAATTCATAAATCATGGCAAATTCTGTATTTCCTTAGGAGACCTCACCAGAATATTTGATGCTGACATCAGCACCATTTTGAACATTAGAAACTATATTATTATGTTCATGTTATTCTTTGCTTGCAAGACTATGCTCATATGGCTTACATGTATGGAACCTCAATCCCCACCTATTCTTTCCTACATCATATTCAGATAATTGAGCCATTGTAACCCCCTGATTGTGGACTATCTCTTAGACAGTTAAAAGCTATCTGTTCTTCCGTCATGCAAAATAATGCAATGTTTGTATGGATCAGGTAATTTGGTTGTGCCATTATCAACAGTTCCATAGTTGGGCCATCATTGAGACGGCCTTTGCTTATTACTTGGTTTGTATTCAGATGTTGAATCACTGAGGCCAATAGGAACATAGTTGGAATGCATATATTTACCCTAGTTGGAAAATTCAGGATTCAACTCGACTTGCATTATGCGACAGTTTTCTGAAGGCTTATTAGTTTGTTAAATACCTAAAGTTCAAAAATTTTTTCAGAAGGAAAATAAATACTTAAGATTCCAATGGTTTGCAAAGAGGAAAAATGGAGTTGCTTAAATTGGAAGGGATTGGGAAGGTGAGAGAGAGCTGAGGGATCATCTTGGTTGTACCGTTTTTCTTGCCTGCTCATCTGCTTCTCTTTATTGTTCTGACCCTTATTCTTTGTCTTTTATGGGCTAGTAAGATCTTTTATTAATCTTTATTTTTATTTTTTTCATTCTAAGGTTATATTCATTGTTCTCGTGCTTGATTCAACTGTTCCTTTGTTCATCTGCTTGATGTAACTGCCCTCGTCATTTATTTGTAATTCCAACTTCTTAGTTCTTGGAGCTGTTTCCACCCTACGGCAATAGGCCAATGATATGAAGCACTATCAAAGTTCTGCGCATTTCAACATGGTGAGCGATTTTAAATGGCCATGTTCAACAGTGCCATTCAATGAATAGCGTATTTGTCAAGGCGACCCAAGGTGTTTATATCACAACGCTACAAGGCAACACCTAGGCATCCAAAGTGAGCACCCAGGTGCTTTACAACTATGATGAATAGAATTTGTTGGATCTAGATAAAGATTGAAGAAGACAGCACAAAGAACATATCAGTTGGATCCAGACAAAAGATTGAAAAAGATAATTACGTTCTGAACGTACAGACTACAGAGAGATCAAAGAAGATGATTGGGTGTTTCAACCCAAAGAATAGATTAGTTGGATGTTATTTCATAGCTTTCCTATTTGACTACTTTACACTTCATCTCTAGAATGAACTAAGAAAAACCGTACCATTTTTCTGAGTTGATCCATGACTTGGTAAAAGTAGCCAAGTATCATTATTCCACAAACTTGGCTTGGTCTTCTTGATTTTTGACTTGGTTATACTAAAAATTAAATTGGTTTGGTGACTACATGGAGGTCACTGATTTTCCAACAATGTTATATATCTGCATGTCAAGCAGCAAGCCGGCACGGACAGTTGTTAAAATCATATAAGGGAATTCCAGGTCTACCATATATATAGAAACTGTAATACTTAGCCTTGCTGCAAAGATTTATAGGGGAATTGCAACTTCAGCTGCCCCCTGGTATCTCTGGTATTGAATTACTAAAATTGTTATATCTATGTCTATAAACTAAAAGAAAAAAAAAACCTGATTTACCAACAGAAGGAAGAAAGAAAGAGAAAATAACTGTAGCTGCATTAAATGATGAATTGGGATCTGTTTTGTTGACGTATCTCTATTTGAATCTTGATCACTTGCACCATCAGTCCATCACCATGACTTATTGGAAGAGTTAATGTTTTCAAACAATGACGGGGCTTCAAGTGGTATTAAGTATGTGATGATCTTGTTAGTGAAAAATATCTTGTTCATTTTGTAAAAGCATTAGTTGTTTTGTAAAATGTAGTATGTTATGACTTTTTTCTAATCTTCCTATTTCTTGGGTTGTCATAATGTTTGCTATTGATTTTTTTTTTTTAATTAACCATTTCTCAGGCAATCACAGGAGAAACAATATTGTCAAGATGTGAAAAAGTACGCAAGGCATTGGAGCGAAGTTTAACTCAAATTCAGGATATGGTTCCCCTGGTGTTGGCAGGGCAGGTACTGTCCCTATCCATTCTTCTAAGCATTGTTCCCCCCTGATCCACAATGGCAAGTAAGTAGTTCATGAATAATGAAGTGTTTATAACAATTTTTAAACAAAAAGGAAACAGTTCCATCTATATAGTCTATATGTACAAGGACCTTGTTCTCTCTCTCTCTCTCTCTTTTAGTTTTTT
>NC_056561.1:13541522-13547643 GCF_013358625.1 Macadamia integrifolia
GTTAGGACAGATAACAAGGATCTGGTTCTATCATCCATTACGATCTCTCTCCACTTCTGAAAATCCGTGTCACATTCTCCTAGTTCATGGCATAGGAACCAACAGCAGAACAGAATTTCAGTGATTGAACAAGTTTAGGCATTCATATTGAAAGCTCATCATTGGACTGCATCTTTAGGTTATTCGACCTACTGACACCATCCCAATGAATTGGTAAAATCTTCTTGCAAAGGGATAATTGTTTGTAACTAATTTCCACAATCATTTTACTAAGTAGTGCTTGTTAGCGGGCAATGCCCGACGCAGCGGAGGATTTGCCTGGTATCCTCCTGCATGTGAGATTTACCATACAAAAATTAATGGGGAGGAAACAAGTTATCTTTGAACCACAAGTGTAGCTCCTCTACACGATGTTAGCTTTTCCTCGCTCGAGCAATCCTAGGAACTCGTGTGCAACTCTTGCATTCATCGGGAAAACACACTAACACTCTCTCACCTTTAGGGTTTCCATAAACCCTAAATTCACCAACTAAGAAGGAAAGGAGAGAGAGAGAGAGAGAGAGAGGGAATGACTCATGGTAATCTCTCCTTCCTCTTTTGTGATTTTGTGTTGCCCCCTTTGAGTGGGCTTCCCTATTCGGCTGTGTTTGGGTTCATAATCCCAATATTGATTTCTTTGGTTAACCCCTTCAATGAAAAGTTTCCTTGCCAATAACAAGTGTCATTGTGTGCTACAAATGATGGAAGTGGTAGAATCCCATTGGGTTATCTTACCTGATCCTAATATCATATAATATCCATTTTTTTTCTTCTAATTAATGGTTATTATAATGAATTAATTATATATATTAAATAAGTTAATACCATTAACTCCCCAAAGTAATAGATATTTGCAAGTTAGTCTAATTAATTGTATATTAGTCCCTCCACTAACAATATCACATAATGGACTATAGTGCAATTTCCTTGTTGCTAAACTCCAATTTATTGAACATGTTAGTGGGTTTGTGGCTGGACCAAAACATCTAATAAAATAATATTATTAATAAATGATAGTTTTCAAAACAATTTGTAAAGAATTTACAAACCGATACCAACTTCAGATTTCTGTCTAACTATACACAAAAATTCTCTCTTCTCGATATTCCCTAGTAGGGCTGTGGATTCTATGTTGAACATCTCTCTCGTTCACGATCAAACACCATGAACCCAATACATCGATATATAGTTAGGGAGGCATCAACCATTGGTGCGCCAAAGTTCATCATATTTAACTACAGTGACAAAGACCTCTCATATCAAGGGACCAATCAAATCCTATTCATGAGAATCTTGTTCTTCATCAACTGGTAATGCAACTTGTAAAACTCTTGTGTGATCCTGTACTATGCACACACCATATGTGCCCTCACGCTTGTGTCTTGGAATCCCCATTCCAAAGAACACATGTGTGATGACCCTATGAACAAGATGTCCAGTCCTATTTGATGCGGATCCGGGTTCCAAAAGTTGAAATCGGATCGCTTATGGGCCCACAATTAACAAATAATTCAATTTAAAACAAACCAGTGGCACAACTTAAAACATTTTTAGAATGAAATAGCTGAATGGGGACAGATCTGGAATTAATCCCAAAGAAAACTCAATTCTGGAAATTTAATTGGTGTTTCTAATAAAGGGTGGCAGAATTGTAATTATAAGTCACCAAGCTAATAAATGGAAACAAGGAATAACGTGAGATGAGGGAGGGGTATTCTGGAATTAGGAATAAAGAAAGTCAAAGGGACTTAAAAAGTAAAGGCAGGGGTATAAATGGCAAAACAGAAGTTCGATGAGAAAAAAAAAAAAACTCACGATAGGATGTCTTCTTCCTGGGACCAAAACAGGGGAGGCGATGGGGAGTAATCTTTAGATCGATGGAGCTCAGCCGATAGGTCTCAGTTTGGCCTGAAATTTTAGGCGAAACTTCTCAAGAGGAGGCTCTATCGATCCCATAAGATAACCCCTTGGATCTACAGGCTGGGAGGCTGCAGGAAGAACCAGAGATAAAACTAGGCGGTAGAGCTTCTAGTAGTCCAGTTGCAGACTTGGATTCTCAACACAGAGGAGCCGTTATGACCTGAGTTTCAAAGAAGGTGAGTCGTTTAGACTAGGTTACCCTCGGGTCACTCGCTGAGGAACGATCTTCAGGGACAGATTGTTCAGTTCTGGTATATATCGCCCAGAATAGGGAGATAAAAGAAAACATAAAAAATAACGAGGATACGGGGGAGACAAAAGAAGAAGAAACATTGAAGAAGAAACAAGAATGGAGACGAAGATTAGAGAAAGAACTTCAAAGTGGGAGAACAAGCTTCTTGGCAGCCATACCATTCATTCCAAAAATTCAATTCTTCAAAAATTGTTAGTTACTAGAGTATTACATGGCTTATAAAAGAAAACTCAAGCATCAAAATGGTAACTAATTAAAAATAGAAACTAACCTAAAATTAGAAGCTAAATAATACCAAAAGAAATTATTTCTAAAACCAAAAGAAATCAAATTAAAGGTAAACTTTCCCTAGACCTATCGCCTAACTGCATCAGCTCTCCCGGTCTTGAAAGAACTCAACTCCGTCGAGTTAGGTCATGTTCCTAAGAAACCCTTGTAAGTTGCTCACTGATGAGGTGGCATGTATTTCGAAGCAGAAGATGGGAACATAACACCAAGAGGAGGGAGAGTAGGCTAACGTGTCACTAGAGTAGGAGTCAGTCAACGACGTGGCATGTCGGATAATGCGTGTGGCCTCATTAAGTACATACGACCTCCTTGCTTCACCTTGATGGTGTTTTGTGCACCATCATAAAGAATGCTTGCATGCCGCTGCCAAGGTAGCCCTAGGAGAATGTCGCAGTGCGCCAATGAGGTGACCAAATAGGTGACATGGTATTGTAATGACCCAAACTGTAAGTGTACTCGAACAACTGCAGTGACCTCTTCTCGAGTTGTGGGTCCAAAACCTCGCATGTGAATCTTCTTGAAAAGCTGTTTCTGCGGAAGGTTGTGTGCTCGAACAATTTCAGCAGATATGAAGTTTGCTTCTGCCTCGGTATCAACAACTGTATGAATATCAGTAGGTTTAGAACCGTGTAGAAGAGTACCTTTCTGTCTGAAGAGAGGAGCCTTGTCAATTAGTCTATTTGAAAAGAATGAAAGACTAGCTGAATGAGCTTCTACATCCTCATCACCATAGTCGAACATATCATCTTCCTTGAGGGGATAAGGATATAAAGCAGATTCATCATCACTTTTCTCAATTGGTTGCTTCTCTGCTGCATTCACAGAACGAGTCCTGTTAGGATAGTTGTTGGAGTAGTGACCCTTCTCCCCACAACTAAGGCATCTAATGTTCTTCACCCCATCACTGCCCTTGACGAAATCTGACCTTTTTTCTTTAACTCTGCGAGCTTCAGGCTTCTTTTCCTCCATACGTGGTCGAGGTCTATAAACTGAAGAAGTCTTAAGCATTCCCTTCTAATAAATGGACTTCTCTTCAGCTGTCTTGGCATGAGCCGCTGTCACATCAATGGACCTGAAATCAGTGTTAACCAACTCAAGTCGAATCTCAGTACTTAGCCCACTGATATATCGCATCATCCACTGCTGGTTTGTTTCCTGAAGTCGACACCTTGAAGACAGTTTGTGGAATTCGAGGGTGTAGGAATCCACATCTTTGTTTCCTTGTTGTAAGTTAAGTAATTTATGGAACATTACCTTTTCATAATTAAGTGGAACAAATTTTTCAATCAGGATCTGCTTTATGACCTCCCAATTGGCAACGGGTCCAAGCCTTTTGACAAACCTTGCATGCAGTACGTCATCCCACCATGAACATGCATACCCAATAAACTTGGTGAGGATGAGTTCATACTTCTTCACGTTTGGAAGAGACTTATATGCAAAAATCCTCTCCACTTTAGTAAGCCAGTCTAGGAATTCTTCAGGTCCCTTTTCACCATTGAACTCTAGAACCTCAACTTTGATGCCATAATCTCCGTTAAAAAATTGCTGGGTAACATCCTGGAGGACAATTGGATTAAGGTGCTGCCTCTGAGGTGTATCTTCAATCCGTGAAGTGTTGATCTGAGGAGGTAGTGTAGAGGATCCTTCTTTAGATTGCTTGTTGGACCTCTTCATAAAGGCAGTCATCTCTTCTATAAACTTGTCAAACTTAGCTTCAGTCCTCTCAAGCCTAGTATCAATATTCTATTGATTCTCAGCTAACTTACGATACAATTTGTGCAACTCAGCATTGGTGATGTGACCTGTCATGGTTAGAAAATTGCAGGAAATTTGCTCTGATACCACTTGATGCGGAGCCGGGTTTCAAAAGTCGAAACCGGGTCGCTTATGGGCCCACAATTAACAAATAATTCAATTTAAAACAAACCAGTGGTGGTAATGTAATTTATGGCACAACTTAAAATCCTTTTTAGAATGAAATAGCTGAATGGGGACAGTTGTGGAATTAATCCCAAAGAAAACTCAATTCTGGAAATTGAATTGGTGTTTCTAATAAAGAGTGGTAGAATTGTAATTATAAGTCACCAAGCTAATAATGGAAACAAGGAATAATGTGAGATGAGGGAGGGGTGTTCTGGAATTAGGAATAAAGAAACTCAAAGGAAATTAAAAAGTAAAGGTAGGGGTATAAATGGGAAAATAGAAGTTCGATGAGAAAAAATAACTCATGGTAGGATCTCTTCTTCCTTGGACCAAAATAGGGGAGGCGATGGGGAGTAATCTTCAGTTTGATGGAGCTCAGCCGAAACATTAGGGCTTATAATCATCTGAATTCATGGATCCCTGAAGCATTTCTATATGGTCAGAGAGAGGACATGTAGGAGTTGAAAACTTAAAATGTACCATTTGGTGGACCTCACCAAGAGATTCCCTAATCATATTTAATGGTGATAACCTATTAATATGGTGTGTATTTTATGGCTGAAAAAATATGGCAAATGGACCAAAATATTATCAATTTTAGAGGATTGTGTGTGATCATCAAGTTCAAGTTTAACTTTTCTTTTGCATACAGTTGGGATCTGAATGTTGGACAACTGTGCCAGATCACATTCCCCAAGTTATTCATGTTATTGGAATAGGTTATATGTTTGATAAACTACAGTCTTCAGCCAAAGTACATGTACAGACAGAAATTTCAGTTGACCAGTCTATAAGAAGTGTTATCGGTCTCAGTTTGGCCTGAAATTTCAGTCAAAGCTTCTTAAGAGGAGGCTTTATTGATCCCACAAGATAACCTCTTGGATCTACAGGCTTCTTCCACTTCGGGTATTGTATGTGAATCACCGGTAGGTTGTTGTGGTTGGTTTTCCACAACCAGCAACCTTGCATTCAGATCAGTCTGCAAAGCTTGCGGTTCAGCCTTCATTTCAGTTCTCCATTTCTGTAGAAACTCCATAATAGAAGCTAGGGTGGGGATGTTGTTCTCAGCCATGCTTTGATACCATTTAATGTAGACTAGAGTAGGGGTCTAACCAAGTCTCAATCTACAAAAACTTTTGAAATAAAGAACAACCAAAACCAACCCCAACCATGTATCAAAAATTAAATTCAGCAACAACCCAGAAACAGTACGGAACCCACAAAACAGCAACACGGGGATTAAACAAACCAGTAGCAGTTTAGAACTAATCCAAAGACTATTAAAGTGCTAATAGTCTTCAAAAATCAGAACAGATATTCAGCAGTACAGCAGGTTATCGATCTCAAGAGAATAACAGCAGAGTCCAATCCAACAATGATTCTTAGGACTAAACCAGGAACAGATGGGAGTCCGTTCAGATTTAAGTTAACAGAATATTAAGAAAGAAAACACTATTCAAACCAGCAGAACCAGAATCCAGAAAATAGAAACTTCAGTTCACTAAAAGACGAAAATCTGGAGATTTCTAATATCTCATCAATGGCTAAGCAGAATCAGCCAATATTTGGGTCGATCCTCACTGGTATGGGGAGGAACCTTCGATCAAAAACTGGGTGCAATATCGGTCAGCCATAAACTTTGTGTTTGTGGATGAAATCCCCCGAGAAGAGTTAGAATGGCAGTCCCCGCTCCTT
>NC_056561.1:13548817-13558446 GCF_013358625.1 Macadamia integrifolia
GCGATTACGGGTTGGATGTCTAATTGTCTAGGCGGTAATGATAGTATCTAATACCTGAACCGATGGCTCACTTTTTCAGTATCTGATTGGTCCAGTTTTTTGATCGAAGGTTCCTCCCCATACCAGTGAGGATCGACCCAAATATTGGCTGATTCTGCTCATTGATGAGATATTACTCCAGATTTTCGTCTTTTAGTGAACTGAAGTTTCTATTTTCTGGATTCTGGTTCTGCTGGTTTGAATAGTGTTTTCTGGACTGCTGTTCTTAATATTCTGTTAACTTAAATCTGAACTGACTCCCATTTGTTCCTGGGTTAGTCCTAAGAATCATTGTTGGATTGGACTCTGCTGTTATTCTCTTCAGATCGATAACCTGCTGTACTGCTGAATATCTGTTCTGATTTTTGAAGACTGTTAGCACTTTAATAGTCTCTGGATTAGTTCTAAACTGCTACTGGTTTGTTTAATCCCTGTGTTGCTGTTTTGTGGGTTCGGTACTGTTTCTGGGTTGTTGCTGAATTTAATTTTTGATACATGGTTGGGGTTGGTTTTGGTTGTTCTTTATTTCAAAAGTTTCTGTAGATTGAGACTTGGTTGGACCCCTACTCTAGTCTACATTACCCCCCACCCCCAAAAAAAAAATAAAATAATAGTTGCTATCAAAATCACAGTGAGCAACTTATCATGGCATAGTGTTATAGTGGCAAACATTCTTGTGCATTGGAGTCTCAGCACAGAGTAATTCTGCCGTAGGTATCTCTCACCAGAATTAACTTGAATAGGTCAAATTAAAGTCTGAGATAGCCTTTTCTTTACAGTGGCTCAAATATATGTGCAGAGCACTCAAGGAAAAGAGGTCAGATGTGTCAGTCGATTGGAACTGAAACCCTTGTTGCTAAAACCAAACCCTTGTCTGAGGTAGCCTTTTCTTTTCACTTCTCCTTGATTGATTCACCAAATTGGGCCTCTATTTATATGCAAGCTGTCCCATATAAAAGTACAAAAATACCTTATAATGGAGTGTATAAAATACAGAACAAAATATGTAGAAACTATACAGCACCAAAGACTAAATTACCGCTCTTCTTTACATGATCAATCTTTATCCTACTTGAGATTCAGGTTTCCCAGATGGAGCTAAATTGTGATGGGTCCCTGTTCTGTGTTGGTGTGTGTGTTTGTGTGTCTATATGTGAACATATTCAATGCAGCCTGTGGAACGGACACCCCAGATTTCGTAATGGAAAACAAAATAAACATGGGACTCCCTAATTCTGTAAGGTTACTTGGTTTTTCAAATTCCATAGTCAACCCTTATCCGGTGACAATCATATCATACCCAATCTGTTAGGGGGAACAGGTGGTTACCTGCTCTGACCCGACCCATTGCCATCCCTACGTAGATTACCAGTTACCTAGCTAAGGGCCGTCTTTCTTTCTTTTATTGTGAACCAACTTAGTGGTTAAGGAGAGATGACAACTTCTGGTTTTTGTTGCAAGTTGCAAATATAACAACTTATGGAATTTGTTGCAAGTTGCAAATACAACTCTATGATGATTATTGTCTTTGCTTTCTGACCTATTGTTCTCTAATAGTCTGATAGTGAAATTTGTCATTTCTAGATATCTGGGATTGTTCAAGATCTTAGGGATGCAAAATTTTTCATGGATCCTTACGAGAAAGAGGCTGGGAAGGTTTTGCTAGCTTTGCTTTGGAGGGACCCATCTATATCAGATGCCGTAGAAACTTCTGAATTTGAGGCATTTCAACTTGCAGCTGTAAGGCTGCAGCTCACATCTGCAAAGGCACTCTTGATAGAGAAAAGATCTATTAACAATTTATTAGGCAAAGACCACAAGAATGACCAAAAAAAGGAAAGAATCCTGAAGTACCTTCTTTATCTTTTGAGGAAGTATGGAAAATCAGTTCAATGTGAACAAAAACATGGAGGTATTGTTCAGCATGAGGATTCACATACGAACACCAAATCTGCATGTAATGATGCTGTATATGTTGAGGCTATTGAACTGGAATCACATGTTCAATATGGGTATGAAGATGCTCTAACTGATGCATCTAGGACACCTATACCTCCTGAGGAGTTCAGATGCCCAATTTCTTTGAGACTTATGCATGATCCTGTTGTCATTGCTTCTGGTCAAACATTTGAAAGGATGTGGATAGAGAAGTGGTTCAATGAGGGTCATGATACATGTCCAAAGACCCAAGAGAAGCTTTCCCATTTGTTAATGACTTCAAACTCCACCATGAAGGACCTTATTTCCAAATGGTGTAGGAGGCATGGGATCCCTATTCCTGATCGATGTTCACAGTCCACTGCTGCAGCACTTAGGTCATGGAAAACTTCATCTTGCAGTTCCATTACTAGCTTTGGAAGTTCTCTAAATGATGTGCCTATTCAAATTGATGTCAGCAGCATATCACTTGATTCTTTGGATTGCAGTTATGGTTCTAATTCATCACATGTTAAGATTGTAGATGCTTCGAGTTCGGTACCCTCTTGGATGAACAGTGATTCGCATGGATACCAATATTCAGTGAACTCCAGCCATTGGATGAGTTCAGGATTTTTCTCTAAACTTTCTGAGCTTCCATGGGAATCACAATGCAAAGTTGTGGAAGATGTTAAAAACCATTTGAAGGAAGATGACCAAGCATGCCACTCTTTTTTTTCCGATTCCTCTGTCCAATCATTGATTAGATTTATGGAGGATGCATGCAGCCTGAATGATGTAAAAGCACTGAGAGATGGAGCTCAGGTGCTTTTGGCTTTGGTTAGTAAGTGCAGGTACATTTTTTTTTTCTTCCTTTTTTCACTTATGACTGATGATAAAAATAAACTGCAAAACTTAATCATTATTTTCTGTTTTCCAGAAGAATCGAATGTTTAAATCCCGACAATCTTTACATAATTGATGAAAGTCTAATATGACTAAATCGATAAAGTTCCTCTGGTTGGCTACCAGGGACTAATTTTGCCACAAAAAGTTTTGTGTCAAATATTCCTGTTAGATATTTAAGGGATGATCTGGATAGGCCAATGCCGGAGCCAAATTGAATCATATACCCCTCCCCCCCACGGTAATGGCATTACCCTCCTATGTATGTCCGTGCACCCCTTCTCTAGTCCCATGCACCAATGTCAAATTCTTGGTGCATGTCGGTGCACTCCTTCAATAGCTTGTTTTGCAACATGGCCTAATCTGTTTGGGCTAAAACTTGACATGTGAACTTGGGACCTAGGGTCTCCCTGTCAACAAAGTTTCAGCTCATTCCGACCTACCACAATGGATTCCTTATGTGGACCACCAGACCAAGAAACCTTCTCCCCTCACCTTTTTAATCCAAAAAGTTCTGACTCATTCTGTACATATGTAGATTGGTTTTGCTTAGCTCAGACAATGTGATTTGGTAAAGAACTGAGTCAGATGCGTGACTTGTTTGCTTGTATATTTACTGTGTGATTGCAATAACTCGGATGAGTCTGTACCCCAATTCTCAGTCTTTGCTTTGATTTCTTTCATGGTACATCACTGCTTTGGAACTTTGCTGTGTTTGATTCTTTCAACCCATATATAGATCTCTTTTATTGTTTCTTGCAGAAGTGAAGTACCATCATTGAGTGGGGATGTGTTTCATCTGTTGGCATCATATATTGATTCCGAAATCATTGACGAGGCTCTTTCCATCCTTGAAGTCCTGTCGGGCCAACAATGTTGTAACTCCAAGACATTGGCATCTGGTTCTATTTTTTCCGTCCTAAAGATCCTTGACACCCAAATCAGTGATTTCCAGCTGTCTGCTGTTAAAATACTATATAATTTGTCATTGAACAGAGACATTGCGTTCCAAATTCAATCATTGGGGTGCGTCACGAAGCTTGTTCCTCTCTTGGGTGATAGCTCACTTGCAGGATATTCCATCAAAATTATCAAAAACTTGTGCGACACTGAAGAGGGAAGGATTTCCATCGCTGAAACTAATGGATGTATAGCTTCCATTGCAGAACTACTTGAGACTGGCTCTCATGAAGAACAAGAACATGGAGTAGCTGTTATCCTTTCTTTATGTTTGCTATGCAATGAATATTGTCAATTGGTCCTGAATGAGGGTATTGTCCCACCTCTTGTCAATATATCTGTCAATGGCAATGCCAAAGGGAAGAAGAGTGCAATGGAATTACTTCAGTTCTTGAGGGATATTAGATACAGTGATTCTCCAGATAATTCAAATTCACTTCCTCACCCTAGAGCCAATCTTGAACTTTCACTGGTGAGCAACTGCTCGAAAGAAAAGAAACCATCTTACAAGGCTTCTGGATTTTTTGGAAGGAAACTGAAAGTATTGTCGAAACCCAGATCTTTAGCTCTTTTCTGAGCTACTGATGACTGAATGGTCCTGTACCGTGTAGTAGATCAAACAACAAGCGGACTGGGTATGCTTTCCTGTACATATATCACAGAGTTCAGCGAATTTATCTGCTTTTCCAGAGGAAGCTAAAGAATATATTTTTAGCATGTATATATCAGTTGGTTAATGATCATCTTTGGCTATGAAATGTAGCTTTCTGCATGCAACACCATGAATATTTTATTTCATGCTGTGATGCTTCACTTGATCAATGAAAGTGTTTTGGATGTACATCTATGAATCATTTTTGCTGTTAATGATTTCTGTTATACCAAAGTGGGAGAGAAACCAAAGGTACACAGGGTGGTGACACTCACATCACATTCACCTCAGGTTAAATTCTGGCCCAAAACAAGCATGAGAAGTCAAAAGTTTAGAGTTTCATAAAAATTTTGAAAAATGTAATTTCATTATAATAGAATCTAATGACATTTCTGTAAGACACAATGAGCCTAGGCCTGGGCCTGGATGGGAATAGTGGTGAGGTTAAGCCGAGATTCCAATATTCCATTTTTTAGGTCAGGAAACTGAATCCTGGATTCCTCAGGCTCACGAAAGTATCGCTTAAGAACTCAGGTTCCAATATTCCATTTTTTTCGGGTTAACATGGGTATCCAAGCTTTTGGCCTGATTAGTCCCATAGGTCTATACTGATTTCATAATTGCATGGATCGGGTCATACTGGTATTGAATAAGAACCATTTAACTTTCACTGAAAGTAGAGAGAACACTAAACACCCTAGTATGAGTTGTTTACTGAAATAAAAAATAATAGTCATTTTCTGGATCAAAGCCCACGCTCAGGATCATTGTGCCTTACTTTCTTGGGCTGGGCTTGGGTTTCATGACTGGTGTACTTGAATTGGTTTGAACTTTGATTGCAAGTAGGATAAAAATATTTGGACATAAAATTTACTATACCAGCAGCCAGCAGTTCTAGACGGTTCTTTCTAGGCTTGCACCAAATCTTGCCACGTGGAAGGTTGATGTGGTAATTTTCACTGTATTGATATCTAGAAAGTGGTCTGGATTGGTCATATTGAATTTTACATTCAAATTCAACCATACACCTTTGTGGAAAAGCTTATAATTTATTTTGCCACTTGACCAACTCTGTTTTTGACTTTAAATTTAATATGTGAACAAAGACACTGAAGTCTACCTATCCACATAATTTCAGTTTTATCCAATTTGCCATGTGGCAGAGCAGCAGATAGTGATGTTGAATTAGAGAAACTATATAGTCGTGATGGATTAAAAGAACTTCAACAAAAAAATAAAAAATTAGGAGCTAATTTTCAACATACCCGTACTTAGAAGCCATTCCATGCCCTCGTTAGTCGTTTTTTAACAAAAAAAAGGGTGCTCCATGGTAGTGATCATAGCCTCCGAATGGCAAGCGGTGCTTCCACAGGACCAATGGACGATAATGTCATGATGGGTTGAGGGCATTTTCACCACTAGGCTACCAACCCCATTGGTCATGCCCTCATTAGTCACTACCATAGTACCATGTGGCAGTTCATTTAGGGCTCAAATTTAATGTTAGTCTACATCCTTATTTATCTAATTTTTTTTAATTAATTTTTATTAAAAAAAAGGTTATTTTATCCATTGTCCATATTTGACTCGAATATTAGATGTTCATGAGTCATTATAGATGTTTTAAAAAAAAGGAAAAAGAATGTTGCTAGGCTGCATAGCATCTGCTAGTGCTCCTTGAGTCTATCTCTCTCTTCCCTTTTATGAAATGCCTTATCTGCATCCATTTTTGAGAGAGAGATGCATCAGTGTACGCTACGTAGTCCGAAAGGGAACGCAATCCCTTTTGTGAGGTCATAGGAAGAGAGTCCAATCAACCCAATAGAAACCATAGAAAAAATCAATGGTGAAAGCATTAATATGGTGGGATATATAGCTAACATTGGTCATCAAATTTGACAAGTGTTAAACTTGAAGAGTACAAGACCATGCTCATTACACAACATAATAGAAGTGGAGGTTGGTAAAATGCCATGCTCATTACACAATGCTGTAGAAGGTCACTTCCTCCATAGTTCCATTAGATAATTGGGAAAGGGGATTCTGTCTGGGAGTGTGGGGACTACGCTCACACAATGGGAGGAAAAATGACCCCCCAATAAAAGGTGAAAATATTCACTGTATTGATGCTTTCAGGTATATTCCTATTGATCCCCACACTGATCTTGAAGCTATGCTCCCAGACAGAGAATTCCTCCACTATATAATCATTGAGCAGATTCTTCATTAGGCTTTGAAAAGTTTCATATGGTTTGGTCCTTTAGCAAATCCCCATAAAGTAGTGTTCCAATCTTTGAATAAATTGGAGGAAATGATTACCAATTAGAGACTCATTGCTACTGTACTTCCTTAGTTTCATGTGTGAATGATTTTCTATATCTATATAACGTATATATGTGTTTTCCTGATGGTTTCTTGATTGAAAAGAGGAAATCTTGGTAAGAAGAAAGTAGTAATATTTCCAATGGAAAGAAAAAAGTTTCTAGGAATCCAGCATTCCAGCTGGGGGCTCTCAAACCCATATTGACTTTGTTAAAGTTTCTATAATACAACATCATCATCAAAACTATGGACTTTCTTTCCTCACCCTGTGCCTTTACAGTTGGAGAAACCCAACCAACATTTACTTTGGGGTCCCTAACAGCATCTTTAGAAAATGAAGAAAAAAATATTTTGGATTAAAAGAGAGGATTTCCCATATATATAACTAAAAAGCTAAGATCAATATTTAAATTCAGGGGGGGGGGGAACCATGATTAGACAATATTTGGCTCTATTAGGAATTTTTTTTTTCTTTTTTATATCTACTATCCTACTAAACAATTGGCCAGCCTACTGGACAGTATTAGGGCCAATGGCTATCTATTCCCACACACACACACACACACACATCACACACACACTCACTCACCCATGCAAATGACAGGGTTTGATCTCACAACTTTTTCCCCTGAGCGTGGGCTCTTTAAGCCAAAGCTGTTCTAGTAGGAAGATGATTAAGAAGTAAATGAATTTTCTCCTCAAGGTAATAAGCCTTGTGCCAACATTGTAATATAAGTTTGTGGTTACTTGACTATCCATTAACTACAGTTTTGTATAGATCAATGGAGAGGGTTCTCTGAGCAAGCAGGGTACATGCACCCTCTCACAATTATTATTTTAATTTTTTTAATTTAAGAAAAAATATAATATTCTCATGTGAGAGGGGACAATCCTCCTATACAATTGCAGGTCAGATGCAAGAAAGTATAGATACCAAACGTGTAGGGACTTGAATATTAAAGCACTTAAAACAGTCTTCTCCTCAGCCTTTTCTAGCACTCCTTTTATGTTAATGAGTACTTAATTTCACAACACTTCTCTTGTCATACATATGGACTCATGGAGTGTGGAGATTCCTGGCTTTTGCTTCAAGTTTAAGCACCTTATACTGCGGCGGCGCATGGGCTACTGATGGAAACTCATTGCAGAACCCTTCTTACTTGGCTTAGCATTGCATCCTCATAAAGCAAGCCCTTCAGCTGTTACTAGAGAGGTCTAAACTGAGACGGAAGGATGGCAAGTCAAGGTTGGTACCACAAGGCGTGGGAGAAGGGGGTTTGGTGGGGAAGGGGTGGGGGGGGGGGACAAATGGAAATCACAAGAGGGTTGGATATGAGAAGTGGTCTAGCTAGTGGTAGGTGAAGGGTCATCCTTCATCAAGAGTACAAGGGGACAAACCCATATGAAATTATGAAGGTGGGGTACAGATCCTCCCAACAATCTCCTAATTTGTGGTCTTCTATACCCATTATCTATCTTTTACTGTTCCTGGGAAGGAAATGCAAAAATATCTTAGGGGGCGTTTGGTTCGGTAAATCAAATGGTGTATATATCGGATATGAATGTCAATCTTTTGATAGACATTCTTCTGAATTATGTTTCTTTCTGAAATATGGTTTGGTTGCCTTGAGGTAGGGGTGTCAATTGGTCGGTCCGGCTCGGTTTTGGTTTGGGTTGAGTCGGTTTCAGTGTGGGAAAGCTGAAACCGAAACCGAACCAATAAGGAAATTCCGGTTTCGGTTTGGTTTTGGTTTCGGTGCGGTTTGGTTTCGGTTTGTCTTCGGTTTCTTAAATCGATTTGTAACCGGGTTTGTTTTGATTTTTGGTCCAATTTGGATTCAACTTTCCATACAAATGTATACAAAACTATGCAAGTTTTGATTTTTTTAATAAATTTTGGAGTGTTTCGGTTTCTTACCGGTTTGGTTTCAGTTTCGGTCTGGGTTTTGAGCAGGTTTCGATTTGGTTTCGGGTTCATCCGGTTTTCGGTGCGGTTCGATTTGGTTTTGGGGTTGCAATACTCCAAACCGAACCAAACCAATAAGGCTTCGGTTCGGTTCGGTTCGGTCCGTGTTGTTATCGGTTTGGTCAGGCCGGTTTTATCGGTTCGATTTAGGAATTGAGACCCCTACCTTGAGGCTAGTACATGTTTCTCGCGGGTTGAGATATTGGCTTCCATAGAGAACTTCTTTCCGCTTTCTTCTTTTATATTAGGTGATAAAAATGTTGCTCAAATCTAAATTTAAGTGTTGAGGTAAACTCAAATTTGGAACACATCCTTTGTAATATGGTCATTCATGGGAAGTAGGGTTTTCACTTATGAGGGTCAATCTAGTGGAACCAAACAGTTCCAAAAATTAAGAATTATCATTCTAAAGAATATCATCCCAAAGATTTACCGAACCAAACACCCCCTTAAGCCTTCTTCAATCAAATTCCAAACAGTTATCTATGTAACCAAGTCACTTGCAAATAGTTCATAACTTCGCTGTCCAAAACTAAGTCTCATGTGATCTTGTCTCTCCTTGTGCTGATCAGTTTAATATGATCACGAATTAACTTGGTTCCTCCTAGAAACAGCTATTTGGTATCATATTGTTCACTGAGGCATCTTAAGAAGCTCATGTCTATTCTTCTAATACCTTAGAAGTATTCTTTAGGTATCTGGGTTTCACATATATTTTTTAGGGTTAATAGTACTAGGGAAGTGGAGTTCTTTATTTGCTTCCCTTGTTTAGCATATGCTGTCTTTGACTCATCCACATACACACACTGCACTTTTATCATATAAAAGGCTACTATTCTTTGCAATCCATGTCCCTCCTTTCTCCCC
>NC_056561.1:13558466-13644782 GCF_013358625.1 Macadamia integrifolia
CCCCCCCCCCCCCCCCCTCTCTCAAAAGTAAAATGCATGGAGACCATCATTGTGATTTCATACTTTTAGAAAGCAATAAGGACAAGCTTTGGCATTTGTGGATGGCCATAAGATGAAGCACCCTCTTCTCTTGTGTTGATCACTATTCTATAAAGTATAAACCAACTATGAAGGGGGGAAGAGTTTTGATATAAATTCCTCAAAGAAGTGGTTTTGAAAGTCTCTATTAGGATAAGCAACCATGACTTGGGATTTTAGTTGAAAGTTAAGATGTGAAGCACCATTCCGTAATACTTTTCTAAGATGAGATGGGTATACCATAGATCCTTATCTCTCATCCAACGGCTTTGTGCATGGTCGTAGACAATTCTCTTCAAGGTCAAGCATGACAATATCTTATTAACAGACTTTACTCGAAATATGGAATTAATAATTAAATGCATATCAACTCAAGTTGGGAATTGGGTCCTCATCATCAGTGAATCTCTATGTCGGGATGGTATCGATATCATTCAAGAAAAGAACAATATGAAAGAAGGTGAGACAAGAGTTTCCTTGCTGTTCATGCTCACTTAGAAAATGATATACAAGTTAATTGGGGGAAGAGAGAGAAGAGGCCCCCCCCCTCCTCCCCTTTCCCATTTGCCATGGGTTTTAATGCATAAATCTTCTTGTGTTCATTTATTCAATTTGGCGAGAGAGAGAGAGAGAGAGAGAGAGAGAGAGAGAGAGAGAAGTAATGGAGAGGAGATATGAAAGGGGCCCATGAAAGGAGTATAACGGATGTTGTATTCATCCTCTCTGGATTTCTTCCCCCATGAAAGGAGGATACACTTTCTTCTCTCTTTATTTACTCTGTGAGATCCAGCCTCGCAATGGTTGCGCATTATCTTGAACACAAAAACACAAATACGACAAGTCACTTGTCACGTATACAGGTAATTGTCTCCGTGAGCATCAGACTTTCGAGATATCTGTAGTTAAGAGTATTAAACGCTTACCATCGGCCTAAAAGTTAAAGTTACTCTAGATAATAAAAGCACAACTTTACTTCTTTCTTAATTCTTACTCCAACGAACATGGGTGGTTAATAACCCCTTTGCCTGTATGACACGTATTTTTTTCTCACCACCCCATGATTAGCCCATATAGATTAATCCGCCGCGAAACCCGTCCATCTCTCCAAAATCCTCTAATGTATCGTACAATTTGAGTGTGACTTACTAATAATTACACACAATGATTACTACATAACATTCCCTATTTGAAAATAAATATAAAAAATCTAGCTAATCATATGACACATTCAAATTTGTAAGACTATGTTTGATAAGCATTCAATTTCAGAAACGATGTTTCGTGTCAAAATGTCATTTTAAAATAAGAAAACAATATTTGATGAACTTGTTTTAGGAATAATTACCTTAGTTGTTCACTTTCATCATTCCACCATTTTGCGTTTTTAGTTTTTTTTACATTTTTCCTTAAAAAAAAAAACCCATAAACATCAAGTTGACCACAAACACTTTATTCAATTTTTTTATTTTCATAGAACGAAAAAACGTCAAAAACATTTTTCTGAATGACAATCAAAGGTAGTCTAAAATTCTAGAATGATACCGATATGGTATCAACTGGATCGGCTATATTGAACAATTTTAACCTTTTGTCGATGCCGTTCTATTAATACAGTTCAATACACGGTGACTAATGAAACCAATTGTATGGATTGTCTGATCCGATACCGATACCTCAAATCATGTTGCCAGAAAAAACCCAAGGTCAGCTATCTAAGGCTGGGGTGTTAAAATCAACCCGAACCCGATTGGACTGAGAAGCTCCTTATTTCCCAGAGAATCTTTTTAGCTGAAAGTCTACAATTCTGTCACTGTTCTAGTTTCTCTCTATTGTCGCTGACCTCCCCAACATGTTGGACCATCTATCTCCCTCGCCACCTTTGTTTACTCCCCTCACCCCCCCCCCACCACCCACTTGTCATTATCCAAGTCATCAGGATGATCTGTCAGAACTGATATATTCCACTGCTGCAATGCTTTAGGAACCCCAATGTGGACTCTAGAGCCATGCTTAGTAGCCAAAGAAAAGAAAAGAAAAGAAAAGAAAAGAAAAAAAATATATAAAAAAGAAAGAAAAAGAGAAGAGAAAAAAAGAACTGAAATGAAATGATGAAAAAATAAAAAAATAATGTATGTTTGGTTACCATTAAAATAAAAGAAAAAACGTTTCTGTATTTTTTCATGTTTTCTTGTGTTTCTAGTAAGATTTTTTTTTTTTTTTTTTTTCTTTTGATAGCGAAAGAAAACTTCACAATTCTCAAGAGAAATTTTGAAATTCAAAAATTGAATTTTCTCTTAGATCAGGACATGCCTAATACAAAGAGAAATTTTTGTACTTTTTTCTTTTCTTTTCTTGGCTACCAAACAAAGCTTAGACATCATAAAGACCGACCTCTCTCCACCTTTCACGCTCGAAAATTGAATATTGGGAAATATAGTTTTAAGTATTGATATAAAGGCCATGTAATATAGATATCAGTTGAGACTCATGCCAATACCCTCTCGATCTAGATTGAATATCAGGATTGGAATAAGGGTAAAATCTTAAAATACCTATTTTTTAATTAAGAAAAGTAAGACTTGAATTTCCTTTTAGTGTAGAGGTTAGAATTAAAAGAAAAAATGACCTATCCATAGGCTCATAGTATGAACTAATAATTAGGTCATTGCTTCGTATTATCTAAATCCAAAATAAGCAGTCATCACATGATGTATCAATCATATCGTTATAACAACTGAAATGTTCCCTATAAAAGAATTAAAAGCATGTTTAAAAAAACACTTAATCTTTGAAATCTTTGATGCCAAATCTATAAATTATATGTCTGATTTTGACCCTATGTCCTCCCGATAGTATTAGTATAAAATCCGGACCAGTATCGGACCAGAATCGGATCCAATCCGGATTAGTATCGAATAACCATCCGGCACCCGAGAACGAGGGAAGTGAAGGAAAAACAGAACCACCCCAACTCCTACCACATCAGTCCAACTGTCCAACCATCCCTCTCCGTCTGAGTATTATATCCGTTTCTACGTATTCTGGACACACCCACGTGGCAGACATGTCAGTGAGACCTATCACCCCTATGGTTATGGGGTTATGGTGTGAGGACCATAGTCCTACACTCCAACCTAGGACTATCCTCTGTTATTTATTCCGGCCAAATTGTCTCACTCCTCTAGTTACCAAACGGACCCCAACCACCAGAAACGGTGGCCTTCAGCTTCAATTCCTTATTCCCACTGAAAGTGTGAAAGTTTGAGAGGAATCATGAGACAACCAGAGGATTAGTTCAGGATTTCAAGGTCTTGCAGGGGTATGTGACTATGTGACTATATGAATAGAGATTTGCGGGAGATGTTGCATTGCCTACCCACGCCTGAGAATCTCGCTCGTCGGAAAATTAATGGACCTCACTATGCTGGAAGCTCAGCGAGCCCAACTGAAATGGCAGCAACAGCAACAACAATATTCTCAACAGAGCTATTTAAATGAGACCCAATTCAATGCTTTCTCTCTTCATCATCAGCAATTTCAGGACTTGATCAACAACGATCCAGAAGCACTTCGAGAGCTGGCGAACCGGACGATGAAGGCCGACCCCTCTTCAGTAAATGGATGGACGGATTTGGGGAAATACCCATTACCCAGAACAGTTTCTGAAGCGGAGACGACGATGGGGTTCATGTCTCACTCTCCTCCTGGTCTTGCCACTGATCCTATTGAGATGGGTTACTACATTTCCAGGAGTACAAGCTCCCCGCCGTCCGCAGCGGAGGAGAAAGGGATAGAATCGGCTGGGAGAGAGAATTCCAAGAAGAGAAAATTGGATAAGGCACACAATCCAAAGGTTTGCAGTTATGAATCTGCTCTGTTTTTTTATTGCTTCATCGTTTTCTCCGTTTCTTTTAGGGCTTATGGCATTGATTGTTGTTTATTAACAGAAACTTGTAATGGAGGGAAAAGTTCTATATTAAAAACAGAGGACTATTCCTTAGTTGGGCATGAATTTTTTAATCAAAAACCTTTTTGTTGGGTACCCAGGTTGCCGTAGCAGAGGATACAAAAGATAAGAGGACCAAAGGAGATGAAGATGTGGAGTCCAACAATCGGGAAACTTCTGGTGATACTTCGAAAGAGAATTCAAAGGCCTCTGATGTTCAGAAACCAGATTACATTCATGTCCGAGCTCGTCGTGGTCAGGCCACTGATAGCCACAGCTTAGCAGAAAGAGTGAGAAGGGGACTCTGTTTCATTTGTCTTGTTTCTTTTCTTTTACAGTTTGAGAGAATGTGCTTAACCTGTTTGTTATTTTGTAGGTGAGAAGAGAAAAGATCAGTGAGAGGATGAAGTATTTGCAAGATTTAGTCCCTGGTTGCAACAAGATTACAGGCAAGGCCGGAATGCTTGATGAAATCATCAATTATGTTCAGTCTCTCCAGAGACAAGTAGAGGTATATTAATTAAATACAGAAACCAATTTTTATGTTTGTTGTTTCTAGAGGTTTTCCTCAATTGTGTAATTTTTGGATAATTAAATGCAGTTCTTGTCCATGAAACTTGCTGCTGTGAATCCAAGGCTTGATTTCAATATGGAAAACTCCTTCAAAAAAGAGGTGAGAGCATAGCAGAGCTCACTTGATTAATGTATTTTATATTCTTTTGATCACCTCATCTGATAGTAGTTGTAATTGTATTTTGGTGCACAGATATTCCCTGCTTGTACCACCAGTTTTCCGACGTCGGGGATCTCTTCAGAAGTTGCGAATTCGGGCTTCCTTCCGTTCAACAATGCAGTACAGCAAGCAGTATTGCATTGCGGTGGGTTGGATATGGCGATAAATTCCCCTGAAATGATGATTCGGAGAACCATGAGTGCTCCGGTGTCCACAACGCCGCCACCGGAGGCCTTTCTAGACTCATCATGCATTAATGTAATTTCTTCTTCTGTCCTATTTTACTGTACAGTGTTCACAGCCATTGGCAACCCTTCTAATGTCTGAGAATCAAATTTCATTGGAGCAGGTCCAACTCCCATCTTCTTCTACTTGGGATACTGATTTACAAGGCCTCTACAATGTGGAATCTTATCAAGGAAGATCAACTCTTTACCCATCCCAACCATTCACTGGTAACTTCTAAGTACTTTCTGTTTTTCTCCCACATTCTCTCTATTATTATCATTAGTTTCTGTTTGTTTCTTTCCCTGTAAAATTCTTCCCCTCTTCCATATAATTTAGCAAAGAAGGGAGAAAAGGAAAGAAAAAAGGCTACAAACTGCAGAGTCAGCCAGATAGAGACCCCTGAGAACCCACAAAAAGAAAGTTATAAAAGTCCCTCCTGTCATGATCTTTGTTAAAATGAATGAACCCTTTTGTGATTAAAGATATTCCCTTCCTCTCCTTTGTTCATGGTTTATATATACATAGTTCATGCCCTCTAATTATGGTTATTCTATTTAAAGAAGTATGGATATGATGCACAGAACCAGCAGAGAGGAATATAATGTAAAGAAAATCTAATGGTGTAATGGGTGGTTTTGCAGGCACCTTGGAAGCAGCTAACATTCTAAAGATGGAGATGTGATTCGTGGGTTAGCTATCAATCATCATAGATTCGGTGGAGGAGCAGTTAAGATATATTTACATATATTAGTATATATATATATGTTATCATTGTATGTATTTATGTATAATCGCAGCAGTTTAGCAATAATAATAACCATCCTATACGTTATTAACCATCAAGCTCTCTACTTCATGCATGAGAGAGAGAGAGAGAGAGAGAGAGAGAGAGAGAGAGAGAACCACAAGTTAAGGTGGATCTTCTTTTGAGGGAAGTTGATATAACAAATTCATGAGGTTCCAGTACTTGATCATTGAAGGTGATCAAGGTGGAAGGTGGTGGCAATTAAAGGACCTCAAGGGTGGTGGGTCAGTTGGATGGGAGCCCAAGGTCGAATGCTATAGTTGTGACCCATGAGGCCATGACACATCTCCTCTAATTGACCCGTGAGGCCATGACACATCTCCTTCTAATATAAACAACCATATATGAAAGACCCACACAAAACAACTACTCTTCACACTGCTTTACACATTATCGTCTCTCCATGTAATTAAGACTGGATTGCGACATTAGTTCCTTGATTGAAACAGAAAATATTTCTTCTTGTATATGTTATCTTGGAAACTGATCAATAACCTAATTAAGCTGTCTGTCTATCATAAATCCCTATTATTATATACACAAGCTAATGTGGCTGTTCACTTTAGATGTATTACTAATATTGTTTGGGAAAAAAAATGGTCTGGCTGGCTGAGTAGCGTATGCTAGCACCTCGTTGTGTATATCTCTCTCCTTCCTTCTATGAAACGACATATATATTCTCCTATTGTAGGAGGAGAAAGATACAAGGAGGTACTAGCATATGCTATGCAGCCGGACAAGGAACTTAGTCCTCTTTTTTTTTTTTTGTATGTCTTCCACTGTTTCAAGGTTCCTATCCCTATATTCTTATCATTTCCCTACTTTTTTTTTAATTATTATTAAAATCCTTTTTCTTACTCAAATTGTTGCTCATGTATTTATAGGGGGGTTTTTTTTTGTGACTAATTAAATATATTAAAAAAAAAAAATATATATATATATATATATATATATCTATATATTGCAAGCAAAGATGCATCAAGAGTCACCAAGAACTTGGACAAAACAAAGAAAAAAACAATAGAAACAATACATCAACCCTAGGGTTGCTCGAAAATGAAAGTTGGATTGACCCAAAAAAAAGAGCAACAACGAACTCACACTACGTTCTTCCAAGGGACATCAGATTTTCCAATCGGTTGAGCGAATAAAATAAGGGGCAAACCTTATACGGGGACTATTGCTCCTACGCCAATTACAAACTTGTGTATCTTCCCAATTAAACTCCTCTTTTTGCTTCAACTCTAGTGCTTCTTCTAGATTGTTAACATGTGGGATCGCCTCCTTAATATGCTTCAACTTGAAAGAAACAAACTAAGAAAGCTATGTGCCAGTCTAAAACATGAAGGAATGTTTTTCCCTCATTAGATTCCAAGTAGACCCTACAAGGAATGGGGTTGTCATCCACATTTGCAACTTAAGACACGTCTGTTGTTTTATGGTTGTCCTTGTTGGCAACTCGGCCACGTGGCGGTGATGACATGACCAGTTTGGGTGATATGGATGAAAATGATGACATGGCAATGTCCAGTGTCACCGATGAGATAACAGAGCAACTTGGTATGCATGGAGTAGCTTAATACATCATTAATAGGTGGTGCGGGTTTCTGAGTCAAAACTGGCAAAATTGGCCTATTTACGATCGGGGGCATTTTTGGCAGTGAAAATGAAATTTTTTGAAGATCAGTTCTTCATGAAAAAGATAGATTGGAATTTACCTAGTCCAGTGCATTTGATTTCGTCACATTCCGATACCGTATGAAGAAGTTACGGCATTTATCGCAATCGAGGGCAGTTTCGGCATTGAAGATGAATTTTTTAAAGGAAGTGTTCTCCATGTAACAATACGACAAAAATACAATCTTTCCAACGGTTCTGATTTCATCGTATTCCAATTCCGTAGGAGAAAGATACATCATTGAAAAGGTGTAGGGGCAATTTGGTCTTTTTACATGGATGATTCAGATGATTGAGTCTTCTGAAAAGTCGTAGAGCATCCAGTTATGATTCCAACACAATTTGTTTCATCTCGATCGGATATCGTATGAAAAAGTTATAAGTGTTTCCGTAAAGTCGATTTGAAAATCCAAACCGAAAATCCATTAGTTGCTCTCTATGTTGGGTGGATTTTTTGGAATTTATTTTTGAAATTTGAAGGGCTTTTATGTAATTTCAAGATTTTGAAGGTCTGAGTTGCAAGGGGTCTTTAAGCACTAAAATATATGAAGGCAGGGGCTTGATTGTAATAAAGAGGAGTAAAGGAAAGTGAAATGGATGGCCAAGATTCGACCACGTAGGCTTGATGCCCATCCAAAGGCTATTGAGATTTTTGCTGAAACGGACGAGATAGATGCTTATCTGAGGATTCTCATTGGTGGAGTGTATTATATATAATGGTTTGGTGCTTCACTTGATCATGTTTGCTATAGTGTTACGCATGTGCAAAAAGGGCTACAGATAGATGCCATTTAATTTGATCTTATGAGATCTAGATTAAACTAGATCTAAAGATCTTGATCCAACGGCTGTAATATATTTCAGCCATCATGAGAGATAACCAACAACCACCGTATTTTGTGCTGACGTACCCAATGGCGCGTCGACAACGTATCTGACGATGTCAGCGCTTGCGTCACGCTGACATCATCAGTTGACTCGGTTATTCTAATCTTACGGTCAATATTTATTAGCTGTTTGAATAATTTAACGGCTGAGATTAAAATTGGATTTGGATTAATCCGATGGCCCAGATTTCGCCCCTGTTGCGTGCGCCGCCGGCGTATCCTACGCCAACCTCCGAAAATTCTATTTTGAGTGTTCTGGTTGGTCCAACTTGAAATGGCCATATCTCCCTCATCTTAACTCCGATTTGAGTGATTCAAGTTGGAGATTCTTCATATCTCCGAGATCTACACACCAGAGGGAAGAAATCAGGTAGAGGGGTTACTGAGGTGGTCGAAAAAACGAGTTGAAGCCCGTGGAAGGCTAAGGGTTTGAATGAAAGACTTCCATCCTCTTGCACTTCATCCATAGCCCCCATTAGAGGGTTAGGAAGCTGCTAGAAACCAAGGTAGCAAGCTCTATTGGTTGTTGCCAAGAGAAAAAAAAAAAGAAAATAGAAGAGAAGAGAAGAGAAGAAGAGGGAAATAGAGAAGAAGTTTTTCCCTCTCTTTGTGTGTGTGTGAATATGAATGTGAATGCCATTGTTGCTCCATGAAAGTAAAGACAAGGAGAAAAGAAAGAAGAAGAACCTAGAATGTGGTTATTGTGAGTTGCTTCAAGAAACCCAAGTGCCAATCGAGGTTGAAGCATTGGTGGCACCGAGACAAAGTGGTTGTGGTCCGCATCAAGTGGAGATCGACATTATTGCATTTTCGACAGTTACTCCTTGCTAAGGTAACCTCACTTTTGCCAAATTTCCATTATTATAAATCATTGTAGGCAAGATGTTTGATAAAATGCCTAAGTGATAATTGTAGTCTATTTGGGAAAAATTTGCATGTATGAGTACTTCACTATAGGGCATTGTTATAAGTCCAACTTTATTTTATTGGTGTTCAGTGGGTGCTGGACACAGGGGCTATGTGTTCCTTGGTAGGTACACCTACTTAAACCTATTTGCCGTGGGCGCGGCCTCTCAGATCATTCTGAGAAAACTAGGGTGAAGACCTAGCCATTGTATGTCATTGGTGGAAACTGGGAATGTGTTCCCTTGGCTGTGGGTGCAGTCATAATTAGTATTGAGTAAATGCTGAGCCCGACAGTGGGCATTACTCCGTGCATGTAGGCAACTGGCCGAAGCACGTATTTCTTGTGTTATGGATGTATATGCTCGTATTTGTATTGTGGATTGGAGTGCTTGACTGCAAAATGGGTGTGTACATCTGGTAGACCTGACCACTTAGTGGTGCAGTGTGGATGTGCACATGACTGTATATGTATGTGACAGTGATTACCGTGTGAAGTTTATAAGACAGCTCTGGGCAGCAATACAGGTTATGTGAGTAAGTTTCATGCAACAGTAAGAATGGTCAGTAGTATACATAGCAATTATGGGCAGCATCAATAGACTGTGCTATTGAAGTGTAAATAGTGATTGCCACATCAGGGGTACAGTTGAAAAATGAAAAAATATTTGGCACACTGATTCACCCCCCCTCTCAGTGTCAATCGGGACCCAACAACGTCATCAACCGGTTGATCCAAGATATCAATCATCGAGGTCTTAGTGTCAGGATTACAATACTCCAGAAATTCATCATGCCCTTGGATAGGGGGCTGGTGAGAGGGGAGAAGGCTTCTTATTGGGTGTACCCAGTGCACGAGGCTCCCGCATGTGCAAGGTTTGGGGGTGAGAACTACATAACCTTATCCTGAGAATGTCGAGAGGCTGTTTCGACCGCTTGACTACCAGGTCGTGATATTCATACCTTACCATTGGAGCAAATGTGCTCATTATTATTATTATTTTTCTTGAGATTTTTAGTCCACTCTTCAACATTGTCGTTGAGATCTTTAATATGGTCACCATCCTCTAGATTATTCTTATTAACTGAACTTGAAATATTATCCCTTTTGATACCGAAAAAGTCATATTTTGTGGTAATTTTGTCTTCCTCAAATCCCCACTCATCAATGTTCTCTAATTCCATGTATTAGATAAGTATCTGGGAATCCCCTTCATCAGTGGCAAGCCATCCAAAACTCATTGCGCAGAACTGATTTCCCGAGTATTTGACAGATTGCAGCATTGGAAGGCCCAGTACCTTAGTCCTACAGGAAAATTAGTTCTTATCCAGTCTACATTATCTACAATGCCACAGTACACCATGTCCTGCTTTAGAGTACCATCCTCAGTTCATAAGTCACTTGATTCTATCAGCAGATATTTCTTCTGGTCGTGTGGCAACACTAAACAATTCCAACGATAGCATGGTCTACTATTTGCCAATCAAAACACTCAGGTGGATTGAACATCAAACTTTCCAGTGTTATTATGAATTCTGCACTATTACAAAAAAGGGTGGGGAACTCTTGTCTTCCACCCCATCTTTGTGGTACTCGTTGATGAAACATAAGTACTTCCCTACGACATCCTTCTTCAGTGCCAAGTGTCCAACCACTGCATTGTGGGGATGGAAATCTCTTTGTTCCTCACTAGAGATATCCTTCGTCAAGGCACCTTTTTGTTGTTGGAGATGGTCTGTCGATTAACCCATGGTTAGATTTCTGGATACCCAATACTCAACCCCTAGCAGCTCTGTATCCCCTCCTTCCCAATGCCCCTTCCCTTGTCTCTGATCTAATTGATTCTAACTCTAGAACTTGGAGCCGAGAACTCATTTTCCACTGGTGGCTACCAGAGTATGCCTATTCCATTCTGTCCATTCCCATTCCCATCTTCTCGATCGCTGATAAATTGGTTTGACCATTACTTCTAATGGTTCAACCTCTGCTTACACCCTAATTCTCAATGGCGTCTCTCCCAGCACCCTATCACCTTGGCTTTGCATCTAGAACCTCCCAACTGCTCCCAAAATTCAGTTCCTTTTTTGGAAAAAAATTCACTACAAACTTCCACCCTCGATTTGCTAAATTCTAGAGGCTTTTCTCTCCCAACGACTTGTGGTTTGTGTCACTCACAAACTCTTACCCCTAATCATATTTTCTTTGATTGTCCTATTGTAGACACCCAATTTTATCACCCAATTTTGTCACCCTCCCCTGGCAATGATGATACAAGGACGGTGGACGCAAACTCTCACTTCCAATCAACGGAAAAGCTTGACAGTGGTAATCTACCCTTAACCATCCCCAAACCTACCCAAACCCTGATTTACTCGAAAATCCTAAAACCCGATTTGGGAGGAAAGAGGGTCCAATTTTGACTTTTTATATGCAAAGGAATCAGGTCAAAAGTGACCATACGAATGGATAGTAGTCAGAAATACGATTCCAACGATATATGGTGTGTCAAAATTGGACTTGCGGATCTCCCGTAATCATTCCCGAAAGTTATTCCTGGCACTTCCAAAGATTTTTCGACATTTTTGTATTTTTTTTAGGAATTCCCTAGACAGTCTGGTTTTCTGCTAAAAATCTCACTTTTTTAGCAAATATTCCATTTGCCAGAAAATATCTTCTCTGCTTTCAAAAGCAAGAAAATATTTTGTCTACTTTCACAAGCAAGAGAAAATCTTCACCATTTTCAAAAATGTCACATCACACTTTATGTCATGTCATTGGTCTTTACCCATTGGATAAAAATTATATGTCATCACCTCATTAATTAAAATTCTCTTGACAGTCGGGTTTTTTTCTAAAAATTCCCTTGACAGTCGGGTTTTTTGCTAAAAATCACATTTTTTAAAAAAAGATTTATATTTGTCAGAAAAGATCTTGTTCACTTTCACAAGCAAGAAAATATCTTCACCATTTTCAAAAATATCACATCACACTTTATGTCATGTCACTGGTCTTTAGCCACTGGGTAAAAATTAGGTATCCTCACCTCATTGATTTCAAAAAATTATAAATACCCCCCTTTCACTTGTAAAAAGGGACACCAAAGACTCTTAATAGCAACCCCTTTCTTTTAGAAGCTCTGCCCTCTCTCCTCCTCCTTCTCTCCCCCTTTGAGCTTCTTCAGGCCTTCGAAGCGATCTGAAGTTCTGCTCAGATCTTCGAAGTGTTCTTCGGGGTTTGAAGAACTTCAATCCAAGTTTTAGTTCGATCCATTTTTTGCAAAAAATGAAAAGTTTTTAGCTTCTCCCTTTGAGTGCATTTGGTTTTTTGCAAGAAAATGAAAGTTTCAAGCCGAAGCCCTGTTCGAGTGTCACCTCAGCCTAGCCTTCCATAACCTATCCCCAATGGAAGCTCTGCCCAAGTGCCCTTGGAATCTTTTCCAAAAAGTAGCCAGTCCCAACAGAAGCTCTGCCCAAGTGCCCCTAGAATCTTTTCCAAAAGTAGTTAGTCCCAACGAAAGCTCTGCTCGAGTGCGTCTGAAATCTTTTCCAAAAATAGCTAGCCCCAGCAAAAGCTTTGCCCAAGTGCCTCTGGAATCTTTTCCAAAAATAGTCAGCCCCAACGGAAGCTCTACCGGAATCAATAGTCAACAAACAAGCCAATCCTAAGTCGGACCTCTGTCCGCAGATAACCATAGTCAACATCTCCTGAAATCGGAAGTTGGAGTTCAAGACCATCTTCCCTTGAGCCGGGATAATCTAAAGGAAAAGTCAGCTCAACCAGGGGCCCACCCCTTTTTGACCCGAAACAGGGATCAAATTCAGATATAATCTCTCCTCATTTAGGCATAATGTAGATATCTAATTTAGCTTTGCTTTAGTGTACATAAATAGTTATTTTTGTTTAATGTACATATGTTTGATAATATAGCCATGCATGTGGAAAAGGAATAAATTGTAGAAAATGATCGTTCTTAAGCATCTAGTAGGAAGACCGGTTGAACTGGGTAGAGTGGGTGCCTAATACCTTCCCAACTCTATAACCTGACTCTTACCCTAAATCTCTGGACCAGATCAATTTTCGGGCCCTTTTCTCAGGAATCAAGCCCACCCCCTAGGTCCTAAGCCTATAATCCTAGGTGGTGACTCCACACCCTTTCTGTATGATCCCAATCCCCCGTATTGGACCATCATCAAACCCCGTCTTTATAACGAACCTGGTACAACTGCGAAATAGGCCTCCACGTATTTTCGAGCAGTGATACAGCGGTGTGGGGCAAGCAGAAGCGCACACCAAAGCACTCCCCACCTTATCCACCAAAGGATATCAAGAGAGAGAAGAGAAGGCCCGAATCCCAGAGACCTTCCTCCTGACAAGGATATCTCCAATCCGAGGCCCGCTGCCCTCACACCTATTTCTCAACAAATCTGGCTACTATTAGCTAATTTACTTGACCTCCGAAATCACACATCCTTTCCTTCACTACTACAACACTTTTGTTTCTCCCCTCCTGATTCATGAGAAACAATCTCTGAATCGTCCCTATTCTATTTCATTGTGTGGCATCTTTGGGTTGCTTATTGTGAATGGGTCTTCTATCATGAATGTTTTAGCCTGTCTCCTGTGGTTCGACGGGCTATTGCTGATACTAAAGATTTCCTCCCTTCGATCAACTATCCAGGTCGACGATCTCTTCATTATTTCTCTTGGATTCCGCCTCCTCCAGGTCTTCTCAAAATCAACGTCGATGGTGCAAAGCCGAGGTAATCTAGGAATGGTTGGTGGCATTTGAAAAAATGTCGAAGCTCTTGTTGTTGGATGCTTTGCTCCAGGTAATGGGGAAGTTTGGCTATTGTAGCTGGAGCTTTGGCAGTCGGTCAAGCTCTTCTCTGGGCTTATGATCTCGGCATTTCCTCACTCATTGTGGAAGGGGATAATCTCCTCATGGTGAATCTTCCTAATGGTACCTCTTTCTCCTGTCCCTGGCGAATTTCTTCCATCATTGCTGATTGTCGCCGCCTTCCTCGGAACTTCATTGTTGTCTCATTCAGCCATACACTACATGAAGGAAATGCTGTTGTAGATAAACTGGCCACATGGGCTGCTTCTGTGCAATCCCCTCCCTTCCTTTTTTCATCTCTCCTCCCCCCAGCCTTTGTTTTTCCTTTTGTTTGCTGACTGTATTGAAACTTTGTTCCCCAGACATTAATAAAGACCTTTTATCTAAAAAGATTACTAAGAAGATATTCATATAATTCTCCTCCCTTATCATCAACATCTCTTTCTAATTCAATGCTAGATAGCCCTCCCAACAACCCTTCTTTTATATTATCCCCATTAATTTCCTCAATTAACCCCATCGAATTATGAAGGAAATTCTCCTTTACACCCTCCATAACCAGAAACTAGTTTCCATCAATGTTCAATTTCTCCTTACACACCCACTAGACCTCTATTAATCACTCTTTCAAAAATATTTCCATTTTTTTTTTTTATTTTAATTCAAACTTTTCAATTTTATTATGTTGTTGCAACGCACCCATTGTTTTATCACACTGCATGGTTCATTGAATGACCAAACACCATGCGTTTCGAACACCTTGGAGCAAGGATTTAGTTATTGGTATTGGTATCAGTCTCGGTTAATATTATTATGATACCGATCTAGGATCGATTGTATCGTCTAGATCGATCAATATTACCCTTATTTTTCATTAAAAAAATAGATCTTTTATTGACAATATTACCCCTAATACCGATAGATATGCGATCTTGGATCGGCTAAGTATCGATACCAATACGATATGGCTGATCCAATACCAATACGGCAATACCTAAAACCATGTCTTGGAGGCTTCCAATTATAAACAATATCTTTCTCAAATACGAAACCATCTTTGTCATGATGAACTAGGATTGAATTGAGCAACTCACTATCAACAGAAACCTCAATACATAAGCGAGCACATGACAGTCTCTCTTTGCTCTTCGTTTCTTCAGCAGTAGTGGTTGGGAACCAATAATACATAGACTATGTTTGGATGTTAAAAAAAGAAAAAAAAAATATATGAAAAGATAAAAATCATGATGACACAATGATTGATTTATGTGTTTTTCTCTCCTTTATTCAATAGTTTGAATTTTTCTTTTCTTGGCATCCAAACATAACTTTAAGCTTTAGCCGACCAGTAATCGAAAAGCAAGTTAGGTAAACTAACTTATACATGAATAGAGCACAAATCAATCTTAGATAGAAACGAATTGGGACCCCTGGCTGCAATATCAGTGGATGTTAATGTGCATACCATGGTCCCCCCCCCCCCCCCTCTCCCCTCTCCCCTCTCCCCTCTCCCCTCTCGAACTTTTGCCTTATCTTCATCAACATTGAATCAGAAAACAAAAAGACCACTATCAAGCATATTAACGTCCACATGACCTGAAACACAGTATGGAGTCCATAAGTACTCTCACTTAACTTGAAATATAGTCAAAATAAGCAAGTTGGAAAATAAAGTTAAACAAGAGGGATTGGTAGAGGATAATGCATGTATTAATTCAACAGGGATCCAACTTTAGTGATCCTGCAACCAAACAGGATTAGAGAACCAACAATTAGGTGAATTACATGAAAGATCAAACTTGGTTGTTGTGTGAGAAAGTGATTGAAAGAAAATAATTATTGCTGCCATTGAGAATCCTTCGTCAGTCGGACGTCGACCCTACAATGACACAGAAGATAGAGGCCCGGAGATGGCTCTAGGATTAGTCCTCCGATGCCTAAGTTAGAAATCCATGCTATAATAGTAAAAGAGCAATAGTGAGTGAGATAGTCAACTTACCTCTACTTGGTCCCTTCCCTCTTCTTTATAGGATAGGATCCTGTAGCGTGCTACTAGGAAACGTTTTCTCACTTTGATAAGTTCGGGGTGGTTTAGAGGATCATATCCCATAGGTCTCCTTTTGTGTGGCATATTCTTGTCCCATGAGGAATCGCTTTGCCTCTCTTCCTTGAATGGGATAGAGTCCTGTTATGAATGCCATGGAAAAAGGGTTGCATCATCCTCGGATCTCGGTATCTGAGATTGCTGACTTCTTATGGATGCTTCTGGTTCCTTCCTTAATTTGGGCAAGTAATCGTCTACCATGTGTCAACATCCCGCTGGGTGATTAGTTTTATGTGTATCAATTACACAAGTTGAAAATCTAAAAAAGAAATGTGCTTCTTAGTGATCAAGATTGTTAAGATTTAGATTAGATGATTGAGGGGGAGGGGGAGGGGGTCCCTTTCCATGCATCCTTCTCTTTCCTTCACCACCAAAGATATAGTGGGAAAGAAAGGAGCTTTACAATTGCAGGTGGGCCTACCAGATGCTGTTGCTCCTTCGCTGCAACTTCTCTCTTGTCCTTGGATTCTCCAAAGGACCTTTCTTTCCCAGCACTCCTCTTTCTCTGAAAAGTAAGTCGAAAATTGCAAAATGGATTTGTGGGGCCTGACTCGTCCAAGGCCTGGATCTCAAAGATTCTCTTCTTCCTACTTGGATGGTGAGTGATGATTTGGCCTTTTCAAGACTCCTACTCTGGGCCCACTTTAGATGGTGGCAAATTTCATTATTCTCCCTCCTCCCCAGCTTTCTTTCTAGCCAGATTCAGTCCAAGCCCCAAAAGGGTCTTAAAGTATATGGTCGGAGAGAGAGAGAGAGAGAGAGAGAGAGAGAGAGAGAGAGAGTGAGAGTATAAGTGCATTGTTGGAGCCCTCCATTTCCTTAATGCTTCCAACCAGAGAGAGACTTGATGATTTGGATTATATCTGGAAAAGTATGATTTGGTGAATGATAAGGTGCCTAATATTTCTCTAATACTTCAAACCTAAGATATTTCTGGGGCCAATGACAAGATTGCTCCCAAATTTATGGGATTTCTCCTTCCCCATAACTAGTTTGGCTCTATGTTTGGCTAATCAAGCTAAAAAGTAAGACAGATTAATGGGTTGCATGGTTGCATCATTGGATCAGTTAATTGACGTTTGTCTTTAGATTAGCCTTTGAATCGGGCCTAGCCAGCTAACCCAAGGACTGCCCAATTCAAGGGCAGGCTGGGCTGTCAGCTGGATCAAAGGTCAGTATTACTCCAAAACTGAATTTACATTCACCAATCAGGTAGGATAATTTTTGTGAAAAGTAGGACCCACTAAATCCTACTTTAAGTAATTGACAAGCTTATGCCCTATTTGGCCCTACCAAGTGTCAAATTAATATACAAAATGGTGAGAAAAACACAAATCTATGGAAAATTCTAGCCCGTGAAAAAATTTGAAGAAATTGAGCAATACATGGATCGCACAGTTGAGTTGTCTTTTTCACAGTTTGGCTTTGTCTAGTTTGCACCGTAAGTGGCACATGTAGGTGCAAGAGTTGTACTCTATTGGGGTTTTATAGAATTAATAATCTTACATTGGATGTGAATAGTCTGACATGAAATTTATAGACAGACACCATCTTCTTAATTGTTAATTTTTAAGGATAAGTTGTATCCAAGTTACTAACATACTTCACATTCATTTCATTGAATTGTTTGTTATTCTTATTTGAAGCTAAAACTTAACCAGTGAGATGGATCTCTAACGTTGATTGCTTATTTCTTTATGCTTCTCTTTGCTAGGATCCAATCTAGTCTTACTCTTGGCCCAAACAATTTGCTGGCCCATAACATGTCCCAAATATGGGCCCTTGGTTTTTTTTTTTTTTTCTTTTCTGTTGGGTTTTGTTACCTGGTGGCCCTCTGGCCTTCTTAACCCTAATTGAGTTTATGCAGCAGAAAACATTGTTTTGGAAAAATATAGCGGGCATACAAAGGAGGAACCATTAGACCAATACGTCCAGAATCCATTTGAATCATGTGATCTTTTCAGACCAATCAGATATATACCTTTTTCTTATTTTTTTTCTTGAGTTGGGGGGGGGGGGGGTTTGGGGAGAGGGTGAGGCTTGGCTACAATACATAAGAAATCATTTGGGTTAAAAATTTCACTCTTTTAATTTTCCTTTCAACCAAGCAGAGTTTATGGAAATCAAGAGGTCTACAAACAAGTACGTGGATTGTGAACCCTTCAATAAAACCATAATTTGGACTAGTATCCTCTCCAACTTGATGAACTAGTGCGAGACTTTGTGCAAGGACCTTGCATGGTATATAGGGAAGTTGTGGCAAGACCAAGTCCAAGTCCAGCCCAATCTACACTGGGTTTGGGCTTCTTTAGCCCAGGCCCAAACCGGTGAATTTCAAACCCGTACTCTCTTTTTTTTTTTTTTTAAATCTTGCACAGGCCTTGTGGGAAGGCCTTCCTTGGTGGTCCAAATATATCCCACATGGAAACTCAATTGTGGTCTTAATTTTATGACCCAAAGGTTTCTTGTTCACATGTCAAATTTAATTTCAAATAAAGTAGGTCAAGTGGCAAAACATAGATGTGCATGTCCATATACGGAGATGCATAGGCAATGCTAAGAATTGCTTTCAATATTAAAAAGGGAAAAAAGATATGTTAATTGAACCTTACCTTCGACCAAATGGTTGAAGGTTAGAGGATTCGTCGCATAGACATGTTAAGACATGTTTTTTGTCATAGCATGTTTATAGCACATTTGATGTTAAATAGGAATTTAGCTCGGTTAAAACCTGTTTAAAGCTCGGGCTTTAATCGGATTGCCATAAACGGGCCTTAATCGGGCATTAACCGGGATATAGACTTATTTAACTTGTAACGGGCTTCAAACGAGCCATTTTTAAAATTGATCTTTTAAATGTGCTTGAAATTAAGGAATAGCAATAAAATGAGGCAAAGATGAACATAGTAAAGAAATATCTCACAGTTAAAATGGATTAAGCTAAAGATGAAAGTAGCTAAGTTACTAAGGTACTCAGTCTTGAACCCAACGGAACTCAAATCAATTAAACTATGCCTACACGACCCAAGTTGAGCAAGTTTAAATCTATTAAACTATGTTTGAAAAAAATAAATGTTCAAATAACAATCACACCACCATCTCAACTTGATATATCACATAGCCTTAGCACTAAATACAAATAGTTTAAAAAAAAAAAAAAAAAAAACTTTGAGTAGTATTAAAGGGGTCGGGCTAAGTCGGGTTTAAATGAGTCGGTTCAAGTCGGACTTGTAAATGTGTCGGGCTGGTCGGGCTCCCATCAGACTAGGTGACTGCACCATGTACTACCTGTTATAAACGACACATTTATTAATCAGGCCGACCCCGATACGTTTATTAATCAGGCCAATCTAGGTCGGGCCATAAACATGTCAGGCTTGATCGGACCTATTGGTGCAGGCCTAGTATTGACAACCCCACTAGCAAGCCTATAACCTATAGAAATGCTAGATTAAAGTTATGTGAAACTAACAAGCTTCTGTAGCACTACTCCAGGTGTAGTGAGTATCTGACGGCTAGAAACATCTGGGCACACATTTCAAGGGATTTTCAGCTGTTAGGATGCTCAATGCACCTAGTGCAACTCTGTAGGTAGAGAATCTGGAGGCCAGTGAGATCAGTGGTGCTGAGGGGGAAGTTGTTCCCGTTTTCAACTAAGGTTATGTTTGGTTGCCAATGAAATGAAAATAAAATAAAATAAAATAAAATAAAATTTAAAATTAAAGAGGGGTAATCACATAAACCAGTCATTTAAAAAATTCCTTTTCATTCTTGGCTACCAAACATAGCCTTGGACTCATCCTTGTATACCTTTTAAACTGTTATTGGATGTTGTTGTGATTATGGAAAGAAAGTGGGGCTGATTAAGTAATTGAATACTGGTTCAGGGTTTTAGGCTTTAGAGTAGAGAGAGGGAGAGAGAGTTTAACGGCAATAGTCGTCTTTCTTCTTCTTCTTCTTCTGGATACGTAGGATTTAACAGTTCGCAGACATGAAACTGAGGCCCTTTATTGTCTCCAAGCTAGCGAACACCAATCTATCGGGATCCATAAGGCCAAGGTTCTCCCTTTCACCTTCTATTTGCAGAAATGCGAACTCTTTTACAGATTCCGTTGCTCCTTCCGTCCCTCCTCCTAGAGTCCATGGGTTCTTCTCGGCTATCTGTAACCCTAAACTCCCAAATTCCATCCCTTTCTCTGCTAGACATGTTCATTCTGTTCAAGGAGCCCAACTTGAAGATTTGGGCAGTGAATCGAAATCCAGCGAGGAGGAGGGGCTCATGAACGAATTCTTGTCCCGATTTGTTTGGATTATGCGCGGGGAACTCTCTAAAGTGTACCCGGATTGCGACAAACAGACTATTGATGGTATGCTTTTGATAATTGTTGAGAAGGTTGTATCGGAGATGGAGAAGGGTGACCTCGAGACGATGCTTGGCTCCACAGCCGGCACCCCGTCGCTTGATTTCAGCGAGGATTTGTGGAAAACAGTTTGGGAGGTCAGCAATTCGGTCCTAAGTGACATGAAGAAGGAAATGAAGAAGGAACAAATGAAGTGGTTTCTCCAATCCGAAGAAGTTAAAGATATGTGCCGCTTTGCTGGGGAAGTGGGCATTCGTGGAGACATGCTTAGGGAGCTCAGGTTCAAATGGTCTCGAGAGAAAATGGAGGAATATGAGTTCTATCAGAATTTGGAGCGTATGCGAGAAGAAGCCCTAGCCCAGGAAGAAGCAGAAAAAGAAAGCGGCAAAGCCGACTACAAAGGGGAGGGGGTTGTTCAGGATGGTTCGGATGTGGCCGAAGAGAAACCCAAAGTCGTATCTCTTCCTCAGAGAAGGGGGAAGATTAAGTACACGATTTATGGTCTTGATTTGTCAGATCCAATGTGGGCTGAAGTGGCTGATAGAATTCACGATGCAGATAAGCTCATTACGCCCGACGAACCCAAACCGATTACTGGGAAATGCAAGCTCGTTACTGAGAAAATCCTTTCTCTGAAGGAGGAAGATGATCCATCTTCATTGTTGGCCGAATGGGTAGAGCTTCTCCAACCAAGCAGGATTGACTGGCTTACGTTGCTCGATAGATTGCGGGAACGCAATATTAGTTTGTACTTTAAGGTTAGTTGTTTTTTTTTTCCTTCTTGGTCTTGAATGGTCTAAAAGAAATCCCTTTATTCGGTCTGCACAATTTTCTAATGTTTGCCTGTCGCCCCTCAATGAATAAGCTTCTACCTACATGCATGTAGAACAACTAGTTTCAAGTTGTCTGAATGTGCGATCCTTAATTTTATGGTGGATGTCTTCTTGTTACCGTGCTATCCGTCTATATTACATGACTAAGCATGGTTATAAGATGTTGCTGGAACCTCATTAGCACATAGTTTGGTAAATTTTTGGGCTTTAACTGATGCTGATTGCATATGACATGGAACCGATGTAATTTGTAAATGTGCAGATTCATTTTCATAGTAGTATATAGTATAATGTGCTTTCTTTAAAAAATATATATATATATATATATATATTATGAAGCTAATTCCCACCAGTTAGTATTGCACATACTTCTGTAGCTTCGTCTGATCCTTATTTCTTACTATTTCTTGTCTATCTCGAATCAGTTATATATTTTGACCACCAATGTCATGATAGTCATTTTAATTTTTAGCCTGTGAGCAAGATATAAACATTATTTTACAACAGCCATCATTACTTCTAATAGTGGCATAATAATCGGATTAGTCATAGGAACATATATGTGTTCATATTTGCTGGAGAAGTGACAGATGTTATAAACCTGTTACTTTCGTGTTGGCAATTTTCTTTTCTTTGTGTCCCTTTTAATGTTATTTTAATGATATTTAGTGTCTTTTTTTTCCATGTCTAGTATTCGAATATAATTCCTCTAGTTATAAAGTTGTGAGAGTTGCAACCATGATTTACCAAATAACATTCAAGTCTTAGGACCATTGGAATTGTTTCGTGTGACCTTTGGTGGAAATCTCTTCCCATGTTCTTCTGTTACTTGAGATCTGTTACCACCATGTAAATGGGTTGTTGCTTTGCACCTTTCACCAACAATCACTTGTCTATTAATTAACATTTGAATTCGAGTTGAACAACTGTTAATGAGCCCAACTCCAAAGTGCTAAGAATTACTCGATATTAAAAGGAAACAGTGTTTCCTCCACTTCTACAAGCTGTTGGTGCAAGTAGGTTGCTCATGTTAGTGAGTTTCTTTTACTCCACTTGGTCATTTATTACCCATTCCCTCTCCGCCCTACCCTCTGCCCTGTTCTGTAGGTCTCTACCTCTTAATTTCCTAATCCTTTAATAATCCTAGTAATGACTTATGAGTTCTGTCTTATAATTTTACAATTTCCTGTTTGCCAGTTGCCTTACCCAGTTCCCAAAACTGTCACAGCCATCTGCATGAACAAATTGCATTGATTTTCATATTTGCGTTAAAGGTGAATTTGTACCTTGAATGGGTATAAAAATTGGGAGTGGGACACAATTCCTCTAATTTTGCGGTTCATTTTTTTGGGGTCTTATGTCCATTTGGACCAATAATTTATCTTTTTATTTCAGAGGGTAACTGCTGCCTCGATCTAATTATTGTTGTTATTATTAATTTTGGATGAATAGGCCTCAGTCTATTTATAGAGTATCCAAATTAGTGGATGGGGCTTTGCATTCACTTTTTTAGCAGCACTAATCCATGAGTTTGATGACCACAGTTGCGTGGATTGTTGTCCTTATAAACTAGCTTTGGTTTCTCTCGGTCAATATAGGAGGACTATAGAGAGTAAGGGTCCCTTGTAAGCGACGCGCTGTGTCGGTGCCCGGATGCAGTGACAACTGACAACTAGGCATGGGTCCTCACACTGTGGATGAGTGCAGGTAAGAAGCTAGTCTAAAAGCATAGGATTAGATTAGCATCTTGGAACATGTGATCATTAATGGGTAAGAGTTTAGAATTGATAGATGTTATGAGGAGACGGATTAAAATAACTTGTATTCAAGAGACTAGATGGAATAGTAAGAAAGCTAAGGAGTTGGATGACTTTTAAACTTTGGTTACGGAGGATAAAACTAATAGAAGTGGAGTGGGCATAGCAGTGGATAAAGATTTAAAGCATGATGTGGTGGATGTGAAAGATTTGGGGATAGGATTATATCCATCAAGCTTGTATTGGAGAAAGAGATTGTTAATATAAATTGTGCTTACGCACCCCAAGTAGGATTTGATGAAAGTAGTAAGTTACAATGATGTAGATACGCACCGCACACATGGAGCGATCCATACCCATCTGGGTATCCAGAGAGAGATTAACCGGAGCATATTGAGTCCTTAGTCTAGTAGGATTTTAGTTGTTTATTTTATTTAGGAGACTAATATCTTTAGTTTATTTTTGAGAAGTTGCATATGTAGGACATAGTTGGTTTATGATTTCTTTTCCTTTTAAGTTAGTTTCCTTTCAAGATTTCTTTTCCTTTTAAGTTAGTTTCCTTTTAGGATTTCTTTCCATGTTAGAGTTTTCAATTTCCTATTTATATGCTTGTAATCGATTAAGAAAGATTGAAGAAGATATGCATTGAGTGAGTATTTGTGAAGCCTGCGGGCGTGTGTGAGTGATTCTCCTTTCCCCCCATTTCTTAGTGCGATTTTACCCTCTCTCCTGCAACTCTGAGACCCCTTTCAGAGATTTCTTCCCTACCCCTACCAGCCCTCCATCAATTGGTATTAGAGCCGAAGACCCCCATTCCCCTTCTTCTTCCCTTCCCCATTCTCTGTTTCGGTTCTACCGAGATTGAGAACCAAAAAAAAAATCAATGATGTCTAGAGAAGACAGAATCGATCCCCCTGGTCTCACTGCCCTCCTCTCTCCTAAGTTCTTGTGGTTGAACTCCTCTATAGGGTTCCGACACCTAATAAAAAAAAAATCGATTCTGTTCAGTAGAGACTCTCCATGTCTCACCATCGTCTCCTTCCCTTCACCATTGCAATCGACCCCACTACCTCCTCTTTCCCTTTCCACCAGCAGCCCAAAAAAAAAAAAAAAGAAGCAACAATAGCAGCACAGAAGAAAGAGGCAGCAGTAGGAAGGCTAGCAGAGACAAAAAAAAAAAAAAAAGAAGAAAGAAGAGAAAAAAAAAATAGAAGAGAAGAAAGAATAGAAGAAGTAGAAGAAGAGAAGACGAGAAGAGAGTAGAGAGACACGAAAGCAGGTGTAGCTGGTTTTTTTTCCATCGTCACCATCAGTTCCATCATCGCAGGAGACTCTTAGTCAGGGTCGTAGTGCAGTCGAGGTTCTTGCCGCTTCCTCCATGGTTGAATCTCAATTCCAGGTGGAGCTCTCCTTTTTTTGTCGGTACTCCAAAACCCCAACCCTACGATTTTTTTTTATATTTCTCCTTTTTACTTCCTTTTTTCCAGAATTACCCCACTTTGATTCTGCTTATTTCCCCTATACCCCTCCCATTATCCTTTATCCCCTTTTATCCCATATTTTTCTTTATTTCCAATTAGACCCTTGCCCCATACGTGATACACCCCTTTGTGGTTTAAATTGAAATTCAAGTAATTACAGTTCTTCCCTCCCTTGACCAAAAAAAAGAAAAAAAAAAAAAGAAGCAAGGCTAGCCGATGGATTGGGATCTTTTATTGGATGTCCATCAACAAATGCAATTGATAATAGAAACGCTCAATGAGGCTCAATGACTTTGCACGGGAATCAAATCCGTAGCACACTTTACCTTCAACTATGTGATCTCAGCTGTTGAAGAATAGGTAGATGAACTAGAAGATGAATCACCAGTGGTAGAAGATGAGATGACACTATTAGAAGTTGAAGATCAACTTGGGAAAAATTTTAAATCGGTTGATCTCTTTAGTGAACCGATCGATTTTATTTTCCCAAGTCACTACTTCACCAATGAATTTCGCATCGTGGAGTTCATATCATTCAATTTTGGTTTCGATGGTAATTTCATATAGGCAAGGATGGATGCTAATCGATTGGTGTTATTCTCCCGTTCTACAAAACTCGTGGACGCGTTTTTCTCAACATCGAGGGAATTGATGTAGATACGCACCGCACCCATGGAGGGATCCATACCCATCTGGGTATCCAGCGAGAGATGAACCGGATCCATATTGAGTCCTTAGTCCAGTAGGATTTTAGTAGTTTATTTTATTTAGGAGACTAATATCTTTAGTTTATTTTTTTTTGTTTATTTTTGAGAAGTTGCATATGTAGGACATAGTTGTTTTAGGATTTCTTTTCCTTTTAAGTTAGTTTCCTTTTAGGATTTCTTTCCATGTTAGAGTTTTCAATTTCCTATTTTTATGCTTGTAATCAATTAAGAAAGATAGATTGAAGAAGACATGAATTGAGTGAGTATTTGTGAAGCTTGTGGGCGTGTGTGAGTGATTCTCCTTTCCCCTCCTTTCTTAGTGCGATTTCTCCCTCTCCCCTGCAACTCTGAGACTCATCTCAGGGATTTCTTCCCTACCCCTACCGGCCCTCCATTATACAATTTTGGGAACATATGGATGGATTAATACAATGTTTTAGCTAAGGAGAAAAGATTATTATTGGGGGTGATATGAATGGACATGTTGGGAGAGATCGTAGAGGCCATGAACGGTTATATGGAGGATATGGTTTTGGAATGAAGCATGAAGAGGGAACTTTAGTTTTAGATTTTGCTGTGGCTCATTATTTATCAATTGTAACTATATACTTTGAAAAGAGAGAGAAACATTTAGTTACCTTCAAAAGTGGGTATCCTAGTAGCCTAATCGATTTTCTTCATAACTAGAAGGTCCAATAGGTTGTTATGTAAGGATTGTAAGGTTATACTAGGGGAAAGTCTGACCACACAACATAGATTAGTGGTCGTGGACATGTGTCTCATTACATCGTCGTAAGAAAGGTGAGCGTATTTTCTCTAGGATAAGTTGGTGGAGCTTAAAAGGAGATGTCTTGAAATCATGTATTGATAAAGTGGCCAAACTAGGAAAGTAGGGCTTTGATGGAGGCATTAAGACGATGTGGAACGAGTTGACTACTTGTGTTAAGAAGGTTTTAAAGATGTCATAGGCGAATCAGAAGGAAAAAAACGTCATTTCTCTAGGGAAACTTGGTGGTGGGATGATGAGGTTCAAATAACCATTAAGGCTAAGAAAGTTAGTCTTAAGACATGGCAAAGGACCAAGGATGTAGAAGATTTAAAAATGTATAAACTTGCTAGAAATGAAACTAAGAAGATTGTGGGAAAAACAAGAGTGAAGAAATGTGTATATATTTATAACAATCTGAGCACAAAGGAAGGGGAAAAAACTATCTATACGATAGCTAAAATGAGGGAAAACGAAGACTAGATATTTTGACCATGCAAGATGTATTAAAAGTGAAGATGGTAAAGTACCAATAAGGGATGAGGACATTAAGGAGAGATGAAAATATTATTTCTACAACCTATTAAATGAAGACATTTCTTGTAATAGTGTCCTGGAAGGCTACATTACCTATCCAGACACCACATGTTGTAAATAAATATGAAAATTAGGGTGCCAAAATTAAAGAAGCTTTAAGGAGGAAGAAAGTTGGCTCCCAATAGAATTGTGGGAAGAGTTTAAAACTTTGTGGTTTATCTTGGCTAATCAAGCTGTTGGTTTATTTGGCTAACCAACAACAACAACATCATCCAAAACCTTATCCCAACTTAATGAGTAAGTGTCGGCTGTCAACCTAACACCATTACGAATCAGCCACAGCTTGGTTAACTAAGCTGTTTAATAAGATAACGTGCACGAGAAAAATGTTAGATGAATGGAGGAGAAGCATTGTGGTTCCGGTTTATAAAAATAAAGGTGATATTCAGAGTTGCAATAACTATAGAGGCGTAAAACCAACGAGTTCTATGAAATTGTGGTAGAGAGCTATTAAAACTCACAAGAGACAAGAAACTATTGTTATGGTTCTAGCGAAAAAAAAGAAACTATTGTTATGGGGAACCAATTTGGCTTTGTTCCAGGAAGATCCATGACAAAAGCTATGTACTTAGGGAATTCATAGAAAGATTTAGAAATTGCTTAAAGGATCTCTTTATGGTCTTTAATGACCAGGAAAGAGCTTATGACAAAGTCCCTAGAGAGTTAATCTGACAAGTAATAGAGAAGAGAAGTGTTTCAAGTAAATATGTGGACATAGTTAAATATATGTGTAATGGTGTGGTGGCTAGTGTAAGAATTGTGAGAGAGTCTAGGTATTGAAGGTAGTGAATTCCCCAATTACAAGTGGGTTACATCAAGGATCAACTTTAAGCCCTTAGTTGTTTGCGTGTATCATAGATGATTTGACCAAGAGACATTCAAGATGAGGTTCTTGGTGTATGTTTTTTGTTGATGATATTGCTTTGGTAGATGAGACATAAGCTAGGATTAACACCGAGTTGGAGTTTTGGAGATGAACCTTGGAATCAAAAGGTCTTAAGGTAAGTAGAACGGAGAGAGAGTATATTGTGTGTAACTTTAGTTACACTGGGACAAATAATGAGATGATGAAAATTGATGAGAGGGAGATTCCACAAAGTAATTATTTGAGGTATCTGGGCTCAATCATAAATGAAGGAGTTGATATAGAGGATAGTGTTTCACTGAGAATTAAAATAGGATGGATGAAATGGAGAGGTGTGTCCGAAGTATAAGATACAAGGAAAAATGAAAGAAAAAGGGGGGAACTCGGCCTCTTTTTTTTTTTAAAAAACTAAATGGGGTCGTCATGGATCCACCAAAATATAAAATACAAGGAAAAAAGAAAGAAAAGGGGGAAAGACAAAGAAAAGAAACACAGCATTGCAATATCTCTAGGACATTTCACCTAAATGTGGTTGGCAACATGGATCTTTGTTTTGTGATCAATGTATTCACTTAAAACTTAAAGGGAAATTTTGTCGCACTGTCATATGATCGACTATGATTTATGATGCGGAATGTTGGGCAGTTAAGAAACATCATATTGATAAATTTAGTGTAGCTAAGATAAGGATGTTGAAATGGATGTGTGGCAATTTCAGGAAGGATAAAGTAAGGAATGATCATAAATACATGATAATGTCTGCTATAGTTTCACTTAAAAGCTTGAACTGTTAGGGATGGGCAACCACAATGTACACATTAACACTCCCCCACATGTACATGCCAAGATTCCATGGTCCTTGCACGTGGAGCTCACACAGCATTTCTTCGCACGGTACTGAGGGGGAAGAAGTGTCGGCCCTTTCCTGATTTTTTGCACTTCCCAGCTGTTGAACACTCAAGCTTCTTACTTTGATACCAGGTTCGCAACCGTTTCACCTAAAAGCTTGAATTGTTGGGGAAGGGCAGCATCAATGCATACATTAACAAATAAGCTATGAAAAAGTTGTTTGAAGTGGCATGATCTTTAGCTGCCCCAGTACGGAGGAGTGATTTGATTCAGATTGAAGGAGCTAAAAGAGCCAGGGATGGACCTAAAATGACTCTTGAAGAAGTGGTGTGGAAAGAGATGCATATCTTTGGCCTTGTACCAAGTACGGCCTTGAACAGAACTGATTGGAGGGTAAGGCTCTATATTTAGTTGGGATAATTAAGATTCAGTTTGTAGGTGGTAACAAATTTTCACTTTAAAGGTAGGGCCTAAAGTATCTGCTCTTGATACATCTCACATATCATTGTCCTGAACCTCGTAAAAAAGTTACTTCCCTGGTCCAATATCCCTTGGTTCATTAATCTTGATTCCGACATGCCATGTCTCCCATTTTTGTCACGGTAGCTTACGCTTTGTGACTTTAATAAAATCTATTGTTGTTGCAGTGAGATTTACAACCTTTCCTCATTATGCAATCCACTTGCTAGTAGCATTGTTTTGAAACATGGTTGCGATGCTGCACCCATTTTTCTGTGCTTTTAGTACCAGTTTGTATTCTTCTAAAATGCAGACCAGTAGCTCCTTGGGAGGTGACTAGATATTGATCATCACTCATCAGTGACCAGTTAGTCATTTATTCATGGTCATAGTCATGCTATACTATTGCTATCCAAAATTTTGTCTTAAGCATAGTCTTATCTCTGAAATCTAGATGTGATGTAGGACAATAAGTCAATAAGAAAGTATGCTAGTGCAGCAGGCCCCACTGCTAACCTTCTTTGGATTCCTAAGGAATAAATTCGAAAGAGAATTCGCAACACAAATGGGAAGTACAGAGAGAAGAGAAGAAGACCACAGATGGTTCAGTGCAAGTAACAAGTAGCTCTAAAAGCTCAAGGGCTACAACAACAATAGCTGCGAAGAAGAACAAAAACTCCATTCTCCACTTCATTGACTGAAGAAATCTCAAGATTAAATTTACTATTTTGGAAGTTGCAGTTACCTCCATATAAGATTAGAAGGTTTTGACACATAGTAGTTGCCCACTTCCGAAAAAGGAAATCGTGTTACTAGCATAAATGAATGTATCATATGCGTTTAGAGAAATGACCCTAACTCATTCTCTTTACTACCTTTTAACACATGGTGGGATTTTGAATTTTGCAGTGTCAATTTGTGAATCTAGTTAAAGCTCATTATTGGGATTGGCATCTCCAATTCAGATCAGTAGTCATTGGAACCAGGGGAGTTCCTACCTTCTGAAGAGCGGAACTGTGCTTTCCTTCCTTCTGTGGCTGGATTATTTTTTTTTCACTCGCTGACTAGAACAACAATTTCATAGGACTTTCTGATACAATCCACATGAAAGCACCACATGGTGAATCTGGGTTGCTGAAACTGAGAAGATATTAAATGTGCTTCAATTGCCAGTTGTTCTCTGACATCTAATTGTCAAAATGACAGAGCCAGTTCATCTATTCGACCGTAGGTTAACCCACATTTGCATCTTAGTTAAAACACAAGCTATTGTCAGGCCTCTTTGATTATTATTTCTTTCCCACTTAATCAACTTTAAAGCTCTACTTTGTCCTTTTGATGGCAGAGGGGTTTTATCTATTATTAGTGCTTAGGGGAAATCACATGCTTGTGTGATTGCATTGAAATAACCTAGAGGGGGGGTGAATAGGTTATACTAGTGGAATTTAACTCTTTTCGATAAATAGGTCACAAGTGTGATTGTAATTTAAAAGCAATACTGAATAAATAAAATAAGAACAACCACAACACAAGATATATAGTGGTTCGACTCAATTCGAGTCTAGTCCACTCCCTAAAAGAATCCTCTTGTAAGGTATTCCACTAGTTCTCTCTTTCAGTACAGTAGGTAGGGAAGAAAAACCTTTACAATCTTTTTACGGATAAGAGTATCATTACAAATCTCCTTTCCAGGCAGAGAGACGCCTTCACAATCTCTTTTAGAGGTAGAGAGAGACCTTTCTCTTTTTAGGATAAGAGTATCCTTACAATCCTAAGTACAGTCTAGAATTGTAAAAAAAACAGAAAATAAGAAATAGTGGAATAAGAGGAATACCTCAAGTATGGTGCAAATGAGAGTGAATAATAAATGATGAGTGATGCACCTTATGTAAAGTCCTCTCTTACGGCTTTGACTTGCACAGGAGAGAGTAGAGAACTTTAATTAAGACTGAAGCCTCTTCTTTGGGATTTGTGTAACAGAATAACTCAAGTAGAATAAACTTCTCTAATGCTTGCAATAATGCTCTTTAAGCTCTTTCTTAATGAATAATTAATTAAGAGTGATTAGGGTATTTATAGGTGAACTTAGTGAAGCATTTTAGGTAGGGAATCAAGCTCTAACGGACATATTTTGGGTATACCGGTCGACCGCCATTAGTAGCCGGTCGACCGCTAAGAGCCGTTGTAGGCAAAAAAATAGCCGTTGGAGTACTTCCAGACAGGCACCGGTCAACCGGGACTTTCAGCCGGTTGACCGCCTATGGTCTCGGACAGGTCCGGTCGACCGGACCTTCCAGTCGGTCGACCGGACCTTCCAGTCGGTCGACCGCCTATAGTCTCGGTTGGTTCCGGTCGACTGGGGCTTCCAGCCGGTCGACCGTCAACATGACATGCTCTGTCATACTGACCAGTCACCAGTGTTTTGACTATAACTTTTTGGTCCGACCTTGGATTGATTTGAGATCAGTTGTGTTGGACTCACAACTCAATTTCCTACAACTTCTATGAAGGTTTCATCTCCTGATACTAACTTTAAGATTCCCTAAATACCCTTGAGTTAGGTTACTGTGTGTTCCACACCACTTAGAAATTTTCCATACCTACTCAAGCATGCTCTATGGTCATTCTAATATGATGCAATGCACATGCATGAGGTGAGTGCATATAAGTATGTGGAAATTACAAATTACATTAAAAATAACTAATCTATCCTAGTGGTCTTCTTCTTCACTTGAATCTTCCATTCTTTAGCCCTTCATCTTCTTTCCTTCTTGTTTGTTGTTTCATGTCTTTAAGCTTAGCTTCATGTCTTGATTCGACCTTTGATCTTCTAAGGGTTTCTTCAAGCTAATCACACTTTAACAATCAAGTTAAAGATGTATGTTTGTTTGTTAACACCAAAACATGGCAAGGAGTGTGGACATGTTTCCCAACAATGATTGACATTGTTGTAAATTGAGAGTTTAGCCTAAAACCATCGCCTTAATTGATTCAGGCACTGACATTAATTGTATTAACGAAGGGCTTGTACCTTCACAATACTTTGAGAAAACCACTCAGAAATTGGTTACAACTGACGGATTTAGAATGCAGGCTGAGTATAAGCTCCCTTCTTCTTCTATTTGTAATAATGGACACTGGCTGAAGACTCCTTTTATTATGGTAAAAGGACTCTCTCAATTCGTGCTCCTAGGCACTCCACTTTACTCCCAGTTGTATCCATTACAAATCGACACAGTTGGTCTTCACTCCGTGGTCAATAATCACCCTATTACTTTTTCATTCATCGAACCCCCAAAGGTTCATACTATGAATGAAATTTTGACTCAAATTTAGTCCAAAGAAAATTTCATATGCTCTTTGTCATCTGGAATCCAACAGAAGAGCATACGATAAAAAAATGATGACCCTATCTTTCAAGTTTGAGTTAAAATTTTTCAAGCTCAACTTGTAAAAGAAGTCTGTTCAGACATCCCTACTACATTTTGGTATAGGAAATCACATATTGTTACTCTTCCATATGAAGATAACGTTTTCGAGAGCCAAATTCTCACTAAAGCTCAGGCAGCCTAAATGCCTGATCATTTAAGGGAGACATGTCAGAAAGAGATATCTGAACTTCTTGCTAAAGGTCTTATAAGACCCAGTAAATCCCTTTGGAGTTGCACTGCATTTTATGTAAATAATAAAGCTGAAATTGAAAGAGGTGCACTCAGACTTATCATCAACTACAAACCTTTAAACAAGGTTCTTAATTAAAATAAAAACAATAAAATGATGGTTCTATGGCTAGGAGGGGCAAAGCCAACACATACGCTAGCCATGAACCTTGGGGGAAAGGGAAAGCAATAATGTAATGATTGAAATTAAAATCCTAAATTAAAAAAGAAAAGGTAGTTAGAAGAGGGAATGAGAGGTGGGAGAGAAGACTATTGAAGAAGCCTCCTTACCTGAATCAACGCTTGAACTTGAAAGCTTGAGTAATTTGAGATATTGCCAACTCTAAAAACCAGATCTAGAATGAAACAAATCTGAAATTTCTAGGCCTGGAGAAAACAAATCTTGAAAAAAAAAACTGAACTTGAAAAAGAGATGCTCCACGGCTCGTGATCTTGTCACCTAGATCTAAGCCTAGAACTATACTTAAAAATTACAACTCAGTAGCATAAATCATAAACATAAAAGGCTGAATAAAAATAGAAGAGTACTTGCAATAATTGAAATAAAAAAAAAACTATTGCAAAAGTGATTAAAGCAAAAACAAAGAAGAACTAAAACTAAAGAGAGTGAGTGAGGGAGAGAGAGAGAGAGCAACAAAAAAAAAAAACAAAAAAGAAGAATGAAGTGCCTCCTCCCCTTGTGTTGATTCTATTATATAGAGAATGGGGGAGGGAAGCTAACGATTTTAGCTTCTAAACAGAAGGATTTTTTTTTATCTTGTTGATGAGGAGGAGAGAGAAGAGAGAAAACGTGTGGAGAGAGAATCTCCCATGATTTTTCTTACCTTTTTTTGTACCTATTTTTTCTCCCTTTTCTATTTTTCTTTCTCTTCTTGCACAAGAAACCCCCCTTGGCCGATTCTTCTTGCTTGGATTTGGACAATGTTCTATTTTAATGGAAAATTCCATCCATGCCCCTGTCTTTTCCTCTTTTTTTCTTTTTCTTTCCTATTTTTCTCTTCAACTTGTGGACAACCCTCTTGGCCGACCTCCTTGCTTTAAGTGATGAGTAAGAGAGAGAAAATCTTTAAAAAAAAACTGTAAAAAATGGTAGCCAAGATGTTTGAACATGAGAACTCCTATAAGGAAGGGATTTTGCACACCACAACTCACCAACTACGCTAGGTAGTTGTTGTTACCAAAAATGAATCTCCAATCACTTAAGGGTGCGGTCCATCGATCTTTGTTGGCATTTAGAATATTCCTTGTACCCTTGGGACAATTGCAAACGACCTGGTTCTGCATCTCAGTTCAGTTCTAATCCATTATTCTTTTTCTGGCCCGAAAGAATAATCACTTGTATGGTTGACCAAACGAATGTGTATTTTTAATTGAACATATCCATCTTGCTCAGAATTTCATCCTCTACGCAACTATAAAAAGAAACAGGATCTCTTTATGTGTAAAATTGGAGATATAGCACCCGATAGTCCTTGAGGCCTTGAAAATATAAAATCTGAAAAAAAAAAAGAGTAAAACCCAAGGTAGCTCCATTCTAAATATATAAAATGCATGTTTTACTACCCTAGATTTCACACATAAATGTGCTCATCACTACTTCCCATTGGGACCTCTTGGAATGTATTCCTTAGGAGCTGAATGAAGATGATAATATTCTTCTTGAGGCAGTCCCAAGTAATGAAGAAATCAAGAAAGCAGTCTGGGATCTAGATCTAGATAGTTCCCCTGGCCCTGATAGCTTTTCAGGTACTTTCTTCAGATGAGCTTAGGATATTATTTACTTGGATTTTTGTAGAGTTGTTTGTCATTTCTTTAGGGTGGGAAAACTTTACAAGGGATTTTTTTTTTCTTTGCTGAATGATAATATTATTAAAGGCAAAAGCCAGAGAAAACAAGAAACCAAATACAAAGTGGGTCACAAAATCCCACCTTCGGCATTGCCATCAGCAGGATTAGGGAGATCTCACTACTTAAAACGATAAGAAGCCCTAGCAGCTTCATCTCTCACCATCATATCAGAGACATGGGAAGGGAAGGTCTCGTTGAGCGAAGAGCATCTTGATTTTGTAGCTTTCTTGGCAAGGAAGTCCGCCACCAAATTCCCTTCTCTGAAATTGTGAGTTATTTTCCATGGTGTCCTTTCCAGGTATAGCTTCAGGTAAGTCCATCTCTGCATAGCGAACCAAGGGAGCTTACCCTGTTGCACAACCATGACCAGCGATGCTGAGTCCGATTCTATCCAGATGGTTGGGATATCCAACTCTATAGCTTTCATGAGACCCTGCATTAGACCTTCAAACTCTGCTTCATAAATTTCTTTAATCCCCATATATACACTGCAAGACCAAAGACATCTGCCATCGTAATCTCTCATTATCACACCAGCCCCTGCATGGCCAGGATTTCCAAGGGAGCTTCCATCAAAATTCACCTTGACCCACCCCATAGGTGGTTTGCACCAAAAGTCTTTTAGGGGAGGTTTAATTCTCGCACTAATAATATTCAGCCACAGTCTTCTGCAGATGAGAATGTCATTAACAGATTTTATAGAAGTTTTCACCTCAGGGATGCTTTCTCTGATGTCATTCTTTATCATGTCTTGCACGTACCTTTGGTGCCTCTTCCTGTCTTCGAAGCAGCGCCCATTCCTCTCTCTCTCTCTCTCTCTCTCTCTCTCTCTCTCTCTCTCTCTCTCTCTCTCTCTCTCTCTCTCTCTCTCTCTCTCTCTTTATTGTTTGGAGAAAAAAAATCTCACCGGAGACCTTTTCTAGAGGAGTTGACATAGCTCTAGAGGCTTTTGACGTGTTCCGTACATTTGACATCTTCAGCTATTCAATAAGAATACATGTCGTTAAAGTTCCAAGGTTGATATTGATCCTCCATTGGAATTCTCAGCTCCGAATGCAAAGAAGATAGGGACAACATAGCGGGCTCCATTGAAATAACCAATGGAGGCGGTCACAGAGGGCTCCGCTGAAATAATCAGTGGAGGTGATCCCCCTCTTTCCAATTTAATAAAATCTAGATTCTTTAAGAAATTCAGTTTTGACAACTATCCATATGGTTTCAAACTTAGAGATGTTCAACCAATGCACCCAACAAAAAGTTCCAGATCTGTCAAATTACCTTGGAAACCCATGTAACAATAAGTAAGAAGAAAGTCAAGAAGAGAGGCCAACAAATTTGGGAGCTGTAATGGTTTTATTTTTGGAGAAAACCTATGTTTGGATTGGATGTCCCTTTGCAAGTTCATGCACACTTGTAACTGGTAGCCGCGAGTGGGGGATGTGGAGCATGGGGAGCAGGATGCCAGGGAAGCAGTAGGCGTGAGGACACGGATTGGGAAGGGGAAGTTGCAGGGGTGGGATGGTCGAAGAAGGGGTGCGGGTGAGGCAAGAGAGGACAAGGCAATGGGTTTCTCCGTTTTACATCGTCATTGTCATCGATGGGCATGTTTCAGTTAGGAAAAATGATGTATAGAAGGCAGTTTGCTATTCATTTGTAGAAAGCTTCCCTGTTAGAGAAGGAGCCTATGAACTGAACTTTGAACTTTGCAACAACCGATTGAGACACAGCAGGGGTGGAGAATACGTATGCCAAAAGAAATTGTACCGTCTCTCTCTCTCTCTCTCAATGTTCTTAGGATTAAACTAATAAATATAAATCCAATGATTTCGGTTAAACTGACAACATTCAACGGCCAACAAACGCTAGTATTCCTTATTCTTGTGTGACCTGCTAGCATGTCCAACCCTCTAGGGTAGATGGAATGAGACCATCATGAACAAAGGCAAGAGGCCATCCTTTTTTTTTTAAATTATATTATAAACAAACAAAAAACAGATACAATAGACAAAGCCTAAACCTGTTAAACAAGGGCAAAAGCTTTACTCATCAGAAACCAACCCGACAGGTGCGAGACAAAACAAGCCAACCTTAGGAATGACCAAGCAATGAAACCAAAATGAAGGGGGGAGGGAGGGGAAGAAACAAGCAAAGAAGACGGATGAACAAGAAAATGGAGGGAGAGAAGAAACAAGACATAAAAATTGATGATATAACCCAAAGGTAGGGAAAATGATCCAAAATATAAAAAAGAGATGATACATCAAAACTATGGGGTGGGGGGGGAGAAATAACGAAAGGTCCCAAGATGCCAGGAATCTATTTTTGCTTGTATCAAGGCAACCAATACGATTGTGAAAAATTCTTTTTGTTTTTTTTTTACCTCAAAAGTGATAGCATCCTGAATTTGCTCTACTGTCTACAATTTGGATGTCCATCTCCTTTTGTTTCTTTCCCACCAAATATGATATAATGTTGTACAAAATCCAACTTGGCAAATAAAGTCACATAAAGTTTTATCATTAAAGACATTCAAAATCCATCTCCATTTTCTATCAAATAGAAAGATAATTATGGGAGTCGAATTGAGCTTCCGGACATTCCACAAATTGACTTTGAGAAAAGACAATTAAAGAACAAATGCTTCAAGCTTTTGAAAGAATTCCAGCATAGACAACAATTAGGGATAGAATTATTTCTATACTTAAGAAAGTCTTAGGTGGGAAGACAGTTAGTTATATCCCTCTAAGATGGAAAACAATGTCTTGGGAATAGCCGAGGAGTTGGCCATCAATTATACTGCATCCCACTCCCTCTAGATCTTAACCGGACTCTCAATAATTTGTTCCACATCTCAATTGGATCATTTGAAGTACTGGGTCTGGATCCCAAGTACCATTATGCATAATGGAAGACAACTTTACTAACCTATCAGATACCAAATCATACCTAATTGTATCCCCATATTTAGCCATTAGAACACCATCAGCGTGTCAATTATCAAGCCAAAGATAGGTATTTGAATCATCATCAATAGAAGATTTGATGTGAACAGAAACAAAGGTGATGGTATTTCAGGATTTTTCTCCTTGCCCAGGAGACATCCATAGAGCATGTGATGATCCAAATGGCTTCAGTTTTGAGAGACCACAGGTGATTTTATTTGTCACTTATGTTGCTTTCAGCCCTAACACTAGGAAGTTTTAGTGAGTGGGATTTTCAGCCGCCCTCCTCATAAGTGATTTTAGTATACATGTCTCTGTGAAGGTTTCAATGATGAACCTCGCAATAAAAAAATTGAAACAAAATTAGCCACTAAAATTGGAAAACCATGAGTGGTTGGTTGGGTTTTTGATTTTGAATAGGTGAAAGATATTTGGTCCAATTTGTTTCAAAATAGAAAAACATCATCGAGTCTAAACCAATAAAACCCTCCTTTCCAGGGTGTGGACTAAAAATGGATTTATTGCTTGTACGATCACCTGGTCGTACGGATGAGCATCCAACATTTGTCCACTTTCTATCATTACATAAGTGAAGAGGGTGTATTTAGAAGCAAAAGGGACAGGTGTTGAATGCTCACATGTACGACCAGGTGATCGTACAAGCAGTGGATTCAATCTCGTTTAAACACCTCCATTTTGCCTCTTTTGGGATGCACGGTGTGATTAAAAAAATGCTCTTGAATATGATGTGAGCCTGTGAGGTTTCGAGGTCTTCATATTATCTAGGTGAAATATTATTCGGGAAAACTTGCTAATATTCTTTCAGGTAGTGACCATAGGGGAGTTGCCTAGAGGATTGAGAATATTATTTTGTGATATTGTTTCTTTATGTGTTTACTTTAACGCATTATGTTCTTGTCTTTATCTCATATTTCTTTTTTCGCTAGAAGGTCGAATTTATTAAAATGATGAAAAAAGAATTAAAAGGAATACAATAGGATCCAAATAATGAATCGAAAGTGAGCCTCCACTTTCGACATTGCCATCAGCAGAGACTCACAACCGCAAAAAATTCACCACCACAATTAATAAAATCTGTATCTAGGATACCCTACTTCATCCATTAGGAGATTGTTAACAACCGAGGCTGGCAAAGTCATTCTCAGGCCTGATGTACCAGTCTTGGCTGCATCTTTGGCAAGAAAATCTACGATCGGGTTGGCTTTCCTGAAGCAGTGAGACATCTTCCACTCGATAGCATTTACATAATCAAGGAGGCTGGTCCAATCCTGTAGGACGAACCAGGGAATGAGTCTGTGGTGAAGCATGGATACAACAGAGACTGAATCTGATTCAATCCAGAGGTGTCTGACGCCCATCTCTCGGGCGTAGCCAAGGCCCTTAATTAGACTCCAGAATTCTGTAGTGAAGTTTAAGGCTACACCCAGAAAAATACTGAAGCAAAGAAGATTTTTCCCTTGATGGTCTCTAAAGATGCCACCTCCTCCCCACTCGTCCAGGATTCCCTAAGGAGCATCCATCAACATTAAGCTTAACCCAGGAAAATAGAGGCTTGCACCAATAAACTTCCAGGGTCCTAAGGAGGGCAGATGGAGCAATAGATATCTGAAGCTTTCTGCAGATGACTACGTCACTCACAGATTTAGGCGAGATTTTTAGTCCAAAGCATAGGGAAGCAACATCCTTAGAGATGCAGCAAACACCATGGAAGAACTTCAAGATTTATTTTCATACCTTCTAAGAGTTCTCTCTCTCCAAATAGCATCAACAGAGATAGCCAGACTGATCACCCATGGGTCTTTAGAGACCAACCTTTTCCCTTGATCTTCCACCATTTAATCACTTCATCAACTGATGGTTTGTTGATCCAAACCACATTAAACATCGCAGCAACGTTGGCTAAAATATCCTGAGAGAATTTGCAAGCCAAGAAAAGATGATTGAAAGAGTCTTCACTCTCACTACAAAGATTACATCTGGAGGAGAGACTAATCCCTTTGGCCTAGACCTCATCGTCAGTTGGCAGTTTGCCATAGACCCAGCGTCAAGCAAGGGTGGAAAACCGAGGAGGAAGAAGCTTATGCCAAATGATAGGAGCCCAATGAACAGCTACCTAACTGCAGAGCAACCCAAGCAAACAAAGGGCACTGAACGGCATCCTTAGCCTGAAAGCCCACAATGCTCAAGGGTCTTTTTCTACCAGAAGGAACCATAGGCAGAGATTACTTGCAAAAGGGCATGGCCTAGACTGTATCTTTAGCTACAACAGGTTCAACCCAAACGAGAGGGGAAGAGTGAGTGTGCGTCTATCTCCTGCGTAAGGAGTTTAGTCCCACATCGCTCATGGATCCCGTCTGCGGTCTATACTTAAGTCCTTGGGCACCTTCTCCTGATAAGCCAGTTTTGAGGGAGAAAGAAAAGGGAGTGAGTGCGCATCTATCTCCTGCGTAAGGAGTTTAGTCCCACATCGCTCGTGGATCCCGTCCGCGGTCTATACTTAAGTCCCTAGGCACCTTCTCCTGATAAGCCAATTTTGAGGGAGAAAGAAAAGGGCTAAACCCAGATCTGGTATCAGAGCCGAGAGGACTAGGGGAGAGTGAGTGCGCGTCTATCTCCTGCGTAAGGAGTTTAGTCCCACATCGCTCGTGGATCCCATCTGTGGTCTATACTTAAGTCCCTAGGCGCCTTCTCCTGATAAGCCGATTTTGAGGGAGAAAGAAAAGGGCTAAAACCAGATCATCAAATGTTTTGCCAACATTCTCCACAAAACCCGCACCAATCTGATCTCCTCAGATTCTTCCTCCACTGCCATCTGGCATGGATTTTATTCTGGGAGTATGAGATCTATGATTACCATACCCCTGACTGGGTTGCCCCGGTTCTCTACCGAATCTTCAATGTCAAATGGTGGGATAACTGGGACGTCTCCAAATACGAAAAGACGGCACTTATTCAAAGTCTTACGGGCCTCAAACAAGTTCCGGCCCTTCCACCCTCATCTAAAACCAGCATCAAAAGTGAAAAGGAAGCCCTTCTGGCTCGCCTCGCTGAGTTCGATTCCGACTCAGATGAAGAAGAATCAAATGATGGTGCCTACAGTCTTGGGTCGATCAAAGGCTCCATGTTGGCAAAGATCTATAGCATCTCATGCAGTCTTTACTGAAAAAATGCCTAGAGGGGTCAGCTTCCACATGCACCTATCTTCCACCAAGATAGAGGGAAGAGGTAGAGAGCGAATAGACTGGAAGGTCTGGTTGAGAATGTTATATTCCACTAAGGGTTACTTCCAATTACCATTTTCAATGAACTCTGCCACTGAAGGATATAAATTTCTGAAAAAATCCACACTCAAGCCAGAGAGGCTAAGGATCGATTGGGAACCCATCCAGTTGTGCCTCCAGAAATCTATTTTCCTTCCATCCCCCATGATCCATCTTTCGTTGTCCTCTACAAATTTTCAATTCTCTGAATACTAGGCCATATAGAGGATTTTTTAAATCCTTTCTTGGGGTGCCCACGACTAGATAAGAATCTAGCTCTGAGAAGACTATTAAAATCAGATTTCTCATGCTTTACCGTCCAAGTTAACTTAGCTAGCAAAGCTTTGTTAACATCTCTGAGGCACCTTATACCAAGACCCCCCCTCCTTTTTAAGCTTGCAAACAGAGTCCCATCTCACAGTGATGGACTTAGATGAATCGATCTCCCCTGTCCAAATGAAATTTCTCATCCAAGACTCAAGACGCTTAATCAGAGATGTGAGCCACCAGTACACTGAGAAGATGTGGAGAGGCATTCCAGAAATAACAGATCGAATGAGCTCAACTCTTGCAGCCAAAGAGAGGAGCTTACCTTTCCATCCAGAGAATCTTTCCTTGATTTTGTCCATCATAGGGAGAAGGGGATCTCTCTTGACTCTTCCTTGGAATATTTCAACACCCAAGTATTTGGTGGGGAAGTTGCAAATAGGAACAGCCATTGACTCAACCAGCCATTGTCTTTTATCTACTGAGACTTTTCCAAGGAACATTTTTCTTTTGTCAATGTTGAAATCCTACCCAGAGAAGCTCTGATACTTTTCTAAAAAAAAAATTAGATTTCTGATATAGCATTTGGAAGCGTTGAGGAAGATGAAGATGTCGTCTGCAAATAATATGTGAGTTGGGACCAAAGAACCTCTGGGACCAGCAATAGGCTTAATGAGGTTCTTCCTGACCAAATCTTTCAGACCCCTGCAGAGCACTTCTTCAGCAATAATAAAAAGAATTAGAGAAATGGGATCGCCCTGCCTCAGGCCTGTACTCACTTCAAAAAATCCAACAGGGCCTCCATTAAGGAGAATAGAGATTTTGGCAAAATGAAGAATGGGAAAAATCCATCCTATCATGGTCTCAGAGAAACCGAATTTTGAGAGCACCATGAAAAGAATATCCCAGGAAAGAGTGTCGAAAGCCTTCCTCACATCAAGCTTTAAGCCTAATCCACCCCCTCTAGAAGCCTTCCCCATAAGATTTGCGAGCTCAGAAGTCAGACCAATATTGGATTGAATTAATTTCCTGTGCTGGAAAGTGCCTTGCTCAGGGGAAATAATCCTGAGGAGGAAGCTTGCGATGCGAGTATCCATGATCTTGGATAAAATTTTACAAAAGAAATTGCCCATACATAAGGGCCGAAATTTATCCAGAGATCTGGCACCATCTACCTTGGGAATTAATAATAAAAAAGTATTATTGATTCCATTCGGAAGCGTACCTAAAAATAAAAATTGCTTAACAGCTCTGCACACGTCTTCATGGATAATATCCTAACACTTCCTGAAAAAAGCACTTGAGTAGCTATCAGGACCAGGCGAGCTATCAGGATCTAAATCCCAGACCGCCAATTTAATCTCTGCGTCAGAAAGAATTGTCTCAAAAAGCAGCATATCCTCATGATGCAAGACTTTGGGGATGGTATCCAAGATATCTAGGTGGTTCTGAAGATCCACTCTTCTATGAAAGGTTGAGAAGTAATCAACAGGGTAATTCCCCATATGCTCGTGATCCGTGATCTCTGCACCATCATCTCTAATAATGCTTCTGATAGCATTTTTAGACCTCTTTACTTTCGTCATCACGTGAAAGAATCTGGAATTTCTATCACCTTCTATCATCCATCTGACCCGAGACTTCTGTGCCCACAGCTTTTCATGATTATCCAAGGCTTTCCAATGTCGGGTTTTGGCATCTGCTGAGATGTTGAAAAAACTCTCAGTCATCCCTTCATCCTCGATTCTTTTCTGAATCTCCTCCAGCGCAATCTTGGAGCTCGAAAGCTCCATATCCAAGTTTGGGAAGGCAACCCGAGACTAGGATCAGATTATGGGCTTCAGTCTTTTTAGTTTTGAGACCAATGATGAGATCAGAGAGCCAAGGCAAGGCATATTCCAAGCACACTTTACCATCCTAAGAAAGTCATTGTGCTCCATCCAAAATTTGTTGATCCTAAAAGGGTCATTTTTGGGCTTAGAAGAGTTCTCCGAGTAGACCAGGATGGGAGGATGGTCTGATGCCATGCTGAGAAGGACCTGTTGGGTGCAGTCATTGAACAAGTTCAGCCAATCTGAGTTAACAAAAGACCTATCCAGAACAGCTGAGACATGCCCCCTCTTTCTGTTGTTGCTAGGGTAAATTTCCTCCCAGAAGAAGGAATTTGAATCATAGAGGCTGCGTCCATCATTGCACCAAATTCAGCGGCCGCCCCCGTATAGAACCGCCCAGGGCCCTCTCCTTTCGTGATCAAAAAGGGTTGCATTAAAGTGCCTAGGATTAGTCTAGGCCTGGAAGAGATTCCAGAAATCAAATCCAGCCACAAGCTTCGGCGGTCTGCTCTGAGGCATCTAGCGTGGATAACTAAGATGTCAATCAGGCTCCCATTCTAGTCAATCTGGAGGGAGAGTTGTTGTTCCAACATAGAAGAAACAAGAGGCTTCTTCATGTATCTCCAAATAACCCACAAGTTCGGCTCTTTGTTGATACAAAAATTGTGAATAAAATCACAGTCGAGGCTAAGTTTATTAAAGAAAAGAAATGGGAATTTCACAGGGTCGATCATGGGCTCAGCAATGCTTAACAAATCTGGCGCATAATCGCGAATAATTTTTCCTAAGGATACCTTAGCGGCAGCCTTCTTCATACCATGGATGTTCCAAAATAGAACACGCATGATCACATGTGGGAGTGTTCGGTACGATCAGTCCTTGCAGAGGCCTGATCCTTTTTTGCAGTCTTCTTCCTTTTCCTCTTCTGATGAACAGTCCAGCCTTCGCCTCCCTCCGCACGCTGCCTGACAACCAAGTCAACACAGTCGATCCCAACATTGCCATGAGTCAGCCCCTGCTGATCCTGCCCATGTCTCTCATTAGTAGGAAAGCCCCCGCGAGGCATGTGGCGCTGGCTCCTACGAACAATCTCATGCATCGATGGTGCTTCAGTCCCCCTTTCTGGGTCAATCGCAGGCCCCATACCCAGGCTCTCTGGGTCGTGGGTAATGGGGCGCTCCATTTCTTGTATAGGTAATACATTAGTTTCTCGATTTGGGTCAATCACGTCCAAAAGAACTTCTAATCGAGGCTTAGATTCCATGTGGACAGTAGAGGTAACAATGTTAGGTAATCTGATTTGTGCACTAAAAGGGGAAGGTCTCCTTGACTGCGGGGTGAGATCTTCCGAGATTCAATCTTCCGAATCTCCTTTCGAAATTGTATCATTGTCCTCATCACCGCCCTCAGTGGCAGCTCCTCCCTCTGCACACCAGTTTTGGCCCAATCTGCCATCACCGCCGCCCTCTGTGGTGGCATCTCCATCAACGAATAGTGGGTTCACCCTGGATTGACTAGTAGATAGCTGCGGCTACTCATCCACATAAACTGCACCTGGGATCCCAGCCTCTCTTTGCTGCTCAGATTCATTAGCATCAGCAATCTTCTTGTCTCTGTATGAAGCTATGGTTTGACCAAGCTTTTTACAAAACCCATATCGCCCCAGGTTGTCTTCATATGTTATCTTCTGTTTGAACCAGAAAAGAGTAGAGGTTTTTGGCTGCCTTCTCTCCACTTGAATCTCATTTGGTCGAATACCTCTTATCTCCATCTCTACTAAAACTCAAGCACAGTTCCCATACATGACTTGCTTGGTTCGCTGGTCAAGCGCAACCGGTCTTCCTGCTGCCTTTGCCATAGTCAGAAGAACCTTTTCATGCCAGTATTCCAGCCATAGATCGAGGAATCTGATCCAGACTAAAGCCTTATTCACCTATTTTTCATGTATATTAAAATCTGGCCGCCATCTCTGAAATCTGACATATTGCCCACCCAAATGAATCGGACTGCGCCGCCAAATGGAGGCCATATCACCTTCAGTTTCAAACTGAAATATGGTATAACCTTTCCCCATAGAAACCATCTTCACCTTAATTCCCCTTGATTTTCCATCCTTCTGTCACCTCTTTTCGAATTGCATCTAGCGAAATATAGCAAAAGTTAATCCTTCTGATCAGAGCAAAAGCATATCTCCCCAAACGATCTTCGTAAGCATCCTGAGGAATGATTACCTTTGTGGAGGTGCCAACATAAACGGGATCAGGAAGATCATCAATCTCAGGGAAGATGCTTCCAATAGTCGTTGCATAAGATTTTTGTGGAAAAACGGCAGTAGGCGATTCAGGGACACGATCCAGAGAGGGTTGGCCATCTGGATCCTGTCCATTGCCCAAAGTTCTCGCCTCCTCCGTCACACCAAGGTTGCTGCTCGTCGCCATCCAATCTCCCCTCTCTCTCTCTCTCTCTTGCAAATATTGCTTGTGTGGTTTACATATTTCGACAACTTTATCTCATATATCAAATTGGCAATCTAGATTGAAAGGTTTTATCTTTTTTGTTTGATTCATTACCTAAAAAAATCCCTTTCGTCTAATTAATGTTTTATATATAACTATTGGAAGAGGTTAGACATGCCATCAGTTTTCTGGAGCTAACGGCTCAACCAATGAAAGAGGAGGATAGGAGCTAGGAGCATGAGAGACTTTTCAAGAAAAGGATGAGGGAGATAGACACAGATCTGGATATACAATCTAGATATACAGACAGAATACTCAAAACTTTTCCCTATAAATATATATATATATATATATCATACTATCATGCTTAGCTAATCTTTTTTTAAACTATTATATCCTTTTTCTTTTTGAAATATCATCGTTATCTCATTATCTTTCATACAATTTTCTAATTGTTTTTAAAATCTTCGGTACCCTTAGGCTTTAGTCTTTATGTTTCTTAACTTGTAAAAATCTATAGATGAATCTCTCTCACGTGGGAAGATCATCCATGATTTTTTTTTCTTTTGGCAAGGAAAGATTTTCCTTAACTTATTTATTTTATTTTTATTTATTTTATTTATTTATTTATTTATTTTATTTTATTTTTTTTATTTTTTTTAAAGAGAGAGATGACGATCTGCGGAACTTACCATGTTACTTTTCTTTTCCAATTTATTCCTTCTTTTTCCGTCTCCGATTCGCAGAGAATTTCTTCGGCTGCCATGTCGTTTTATTGGAAGCGATCTAGAGGTGGTTTCGATATCGATTAATCGAGATGATTTAGAGAAGCAGGTACGGTCTCGTGTATTAATTCTCCATTCATTTTTTTTTTTATAAGGATGGATTTCTTGTTCATTCTATCGATCAGAAGTTCAGAACAAATAGAAAAGATTAAAATCACAGATTGTTCCTGAGAGGACTTGTGTAGCGTGGAGTTCCGATCATGGCGGTGGTTGAGGATGCCGGGATAGATTTGGGGATCAATGTTAGTACCTCAAGTAACGCTTCTCTAACTTTCTCCTTCTTTCTCTCGCTCTCTGTTCCAGATTTTGCTCGTCTCGAACCTCTCTGTCCTGCTGAAACCAGTATTCCTGTCCCTTTATTCCTTCAAGAAATAGTGGGTAGTTGAGGTTTTAGTAGTTCTGTTAGCTCTGTTCTGATCGAACAAGAGCTCATCAGTAATGGGTGCTTCTGGGAAGTGGTTCAAATCCTTAATAGGCCATAAAAACCTCGACAAGGACGACAATGTAATCCCATATTTTTTATGTGTATATGTAGGTGGATCTTTATAAGCAAGGATTCCAGATAATATATGTATATTGGACTCTCAGTTTATCTATCTATTATATATATATATATATATATATATATATAGAGAGAGAGAGAGAGAGAGAGAGAGAGAGAGAGAATAATGTCTCTTCAAGTATTCCAGTTGTTATTTATATATGTTTTGGTAGTTCAAACAGATTAATTAAAATAATAAATGTATGGATGATCATTTATAAATGTTTTGGTGAAGATCTACCATGGGTATCAGTTGGTCATGGAGAGTGAAAATATCAGTAGCTGCTCAGCCCATCAATGGAGATGGGCACTCTTTCTTTTAAATGGGAATTCCCAAAGGCTGGATAGATTTAGTTCAACTTTGATGGATCCTCTTTGAGCAACCCAGGATATTTTGGTATTGCTTATGTACATACCACACTTCAACCAGTATGAGGTACTTCTCTTGATGAAACCCAATTTCAAATTTCAGACTGAGATTTAACATAGATAGCATCTCATATGTAGTAGGCATATCATCCCATGTATGTCCATGCACCCTATGATAGTCCCTTGGTAATTCCTGATTTTTTGAATACCTTGATTTGCCAATGACCTATCTCAGACTGCTCTGTTACTTGACATGGAATAGAGAACGTTGGGTCCACCTCTACACAGAATTTCAGCCCCTCTTGACTGCCACATGGTAGTTATTGGAGGGCATGTAATCTCCTTCCAGGTGAGGTCTCACCCGTTTAACAATATTACAAGTGACCATATTTTTAATTACTGAACAAACAGTACTGGATGGTTATGTGATCTTGACCTTGGGTGGACAGATTTAACTTATCCGGGGGCATTAAAAATCCTTATTACATTTTGAATTTGTTTTCATTAACAAAAGTTTTCTTGCCAAGGTTATTGAGATAAAACCATGCTGCACAGCTTTGTGTAGTGGCAGAAGACTCCAACCAGCCAGATTATGTTAAACTGGTCAGAGCACTTTGTGCAGACCACAAAGTCAGCTTGATATCGGTACCGAGTGCTAAGACTCTTGGCGAATGGGCAGGGGTAAGTACCATCCAGTTCCCATATTTACATCAGCTATCAGTTACTTCTCCTTCCCTTCTGAGAGAGATTTTCTCTACAATCAAAACTGTGTTGCACCATAGTTTGTGCCTGTTTGACTTTCTTGTTGGTAGGACATTAGTGAGGTCAGTTGACCTTTGTAGAACTGGAAAATAGTCCTGAGTTGGGAGGTTTGCTATTTGTGTCTGGCACTAGGGATTGAGGCATTGGTAGAATAAGAGAGCCAACCCCTGCTGGTATCTCTAAGTTTAACATGTTTGCTTCTGTACATAAATCAAATTGAGATAAAATCAATTCAATTCTTTAGTTTGGTCCTTCTTCTGCCTATAAACTAAATCAACAGAGACACCCGAAACAGAAAGAATGATTTTGAGACCTCTGTTCCAGCTATATTGATTTCTGTCTCCACTTGGTCTAAAAGGTCCATGCTCAGAAAATGCCCCCAATCCAACAGAAGAACAACCAGGCCTTGAAACAAAATTAGACTCAGAAAATATTATGAATACAATTGCTCATGATTTGACACTTAATTTTCAAAATTTTGGCATCCAGATGATCAAGCGAACAGGGAAAGGGAAGCTCCATCCTACCTCCATTCAACCAAAGAACCACAGGCTTTGAAGCTGCAGACAAGTACCATGGTAAACTCAGAATTGTAGTTTTGACCATAGTTAGTAAAATATGCGTATTATACGTGTATAATATACGCATCCGAACATTTAATTCAAAAGTTTGTAATTTGGCGTATCAATCCAAAAAAACCGTTTAATACTTAGATTTTAAAGATAATCGTATTATACACGAATAATACTCGTATGATACATTACATACTTAAAGTTAAAAAAAAAAAATGAGATTAACCCAAATGGGCCAAATCCCGATTCCCGACCTATATCTTCTATCAGGAACCCTAATCGATCAAAACTATAACCCTTCTTCTTCCCTCATCTAAGTAAACCAAAAAAAGGAGAAACCCTTGCCCTAGTGACCCCTTCTTCATCTCCATTCTCAGCGGCCAGCGACCGAGGGAGATAGGTAAGACATCAATACCCCCTACTCTCATTCTCTTCTCCATTTCTCTTCCCATCGATTGTTGAAAACCCATTCAACCCTTCCTCTTCTCTATTTCTCTTCCCATTGGTAGTTGAAAATCCAATCGAAGGTGATTGCATTTGCAAATAATTTTGAACGAGAAGCAAAAAAGATTCAAAAGAGGTGACTCACATGGACAAAGATGGCTAAGGGCGGGATTCTCCAAAAGGGGTTTAAATGAAAATCTTTTTAGGAAATGTAGCATACAATCGCCATTTGAATTGGACCAACAACTATTTACAAACATAGTTGTAGCTGGACAATGTGAAGAATTAGAAAGAGGGAAATGACACAGGTGTTTTCCTCCATTTGTTCTTGCAATACTGCATCTGAGAAATCAAAGGAGTTGAAGAGAGGAGGTTCTTGAGCCTTAAAATTGATCCATGACTGGGCTTAGATTGTACCCCGATGGAAATTTCAAGAAAATCCAAGCGCATCTCTAGGATGAACAATTGCAAACACTTATTCTCCATCTTCTTGAACTTTGTTTTCGTACCAAGAAGAAGAGAACATGTTAAAGTTATGAGACGAGATGAGGTTTGATTCTCCTCTTAGTTCTTTCTATCTACCATACCCTTTTTAGGGGTTAAATTTAATTAATATTAAATGTGAAAATTCAAAGGAATGGAAAATGATTTCAAATTGGAAAATCAAATTGGATTTTAGTGTCCATAAAAGCATGGTAGATTAGAATTTAGTTTCAAACAATCATTTTTAGTGCCGAATTTTTGCTCCCGGATTTTGACAGAGCAACCGTATTAAACACATATTAAACACGTACCGTATAATTGCCGTAAGTGTTTTGTTGCACCAAATTTTTTGAAACGTATTATTACTGTATGGTCCATTTAATTGCTGTACGTATCCGTTCACGTATTATTGCGGTTCCCGAACTTACTAACTATGGTTTTGACTGATGAAGTAGCCCCATATGGGAATCAGGGAAAAATTAATAAAAGATCAATCTATTGGTTTCTTTTGCAGGTGTTACAAAGTTTGATCCACCTACTGGAAAGCAATTCAAAGCTCCTGTTCCAAGTCAATCTTACACCACATATTTTGCAGAGGCTTTGATTGCTGAAGCAGAGGTTGACAAAGACGTTGTTGCCATAGATGATCGACCCAGTTGCTTCTGATACCCAAGAGGAAATAGAACTGGCATTCAGTTGCCACCGGGGAACAAGGGTACCTCTCTGGAGGTAATCTTGCAACCTCCTATACTTACATTCTACATTAGGAAGGTCTCACAAACAGCATGATATACACTGATTTCTGTTTGTTTTCCAAAAGGTTGGCAAAGGCCGGATTTTGTTGGAGGGTGACACCGTCGCACTTTTGGGTTATGGAACAGCAGTTTAAAGTGGTGTTGTGAAATCGTGCTTCCAAAGGTTAAGGTGCCATGGCCTGATTTGTTAGTAAGAAAGTAGATCATTTTTCCATTTTCGAACAAGTGCTTCTGCACATTCATTTATATATTAGGCTACTTAAGTTTGATAAGGCTTAAATGAGTTGACCATTTTAGTTTTTATTTTTATTTATTTATTTATTTATTTATTTTTTTTTTTTTGGTGAAGATTTTAGTTTTAATTGGGATTCGTGAAATGTAAAGGTGACAATCACATTTTTTTTTTTTAAATTATAGAAAAGCTATGAATAGTCTTTCTTTAGTATGTATGATTTGGTAATCTGAGTTTTGATTGATTTTTCTCTCTCCTTACTACTACATTGTTCTTGCAATTGTTGTCTTCATTACCGAGAGGTATGTTTTTGCAATCAAACAAATACAAATTATGTTAAATTACTGAGCATATCTTGTACTGTTAGAGAATTTTACTTGATAGTTCCTCTCAATTTTGCCTTTATGGAGTTTAGTGCTTATGTTGGATTACCCAGCATTAGATGGTGCTCAGGTTGATAGCCTCATTAAGTTTTGTCCAACAAAAGAGGACATAGAACTACTTAAGGTGGGAGCAATTTTTTGACTAATCATTGTTAATACATCATCCTTATTAGTATTATTAAGGATTATTATGTTTATTAGGTAAGGTTGAGTTTTTGGTATACTCGAGGGCGTATCAATTCCACCCATTATTTCATTTATACTTGCGGTCAAGACTAAATAGGATTTTTACTCATTCACCTTATAATGTTTTTTTTTTTTTCGTAACAACCTTATAAGATACTTATACTACCATGCTCATAGCTACAGTACTGGAGACGAGGAAAACTTAAGGAGATGTGAACAGTTAGGGGAATTCTGCTTGCTTTACATTCTCTTCTCATCATCACATCTCACTGTCTATGAATTGGTGAGTATTAACTTCTTTCAATATTGCTGGCTTTCCGAACTCGATCAGTATGGGCCAGGGAGGTGGAATCTAATTTATGACACTTGTTCTCCTAATTTCTCAAGTATTACTAAGGATAGAGGTTGTTGTTTTTAACGTTCAATCGTAAATTTTCAATAAATCAAGTATGGAATCATTTAATGGTGGTTGTGGATGGTTCTTGTATATTTTTATTGGGTAGGGTAGTAAATTCACTACTCTTTATTGTTCTTCCATTTTCTCCTTAATAGAATCATCTTAGTGACAAAAAAAAAAATGCTTTATTAGCTATAGAATATTATATTTCAATTTGGTTTTCTTCATCTTTTTTTCATCATGGTTTTTATTGTTTAAATATGGGTATTTAACTCAATTGGTAGAGTACTTGTGGTGTACGAAATTGTTCCATACCTCAAGAGGATGGTGGTTCGAATCCACCAAGTTCCTTATCTATATTTTCATTTAAATCTCAATGGTAATGTCATGGGAATATCTTGGTTTTTAGATAGGAAAAACATTGTGGTTTTTTAACTGAATTCTGTTGGAGGGATATGGTTATGAATTTTTACAATTTTACTACGGACAACGATATTAATTAATGAGCCAGACCAAGTGAGCTCAACACTTCAAAAGTTAGAAACTTGATTAAGATGACAAAGTTTACTCAAAATAATATAAGTTTAACACTTCAACAGGTTAGAAACTTGATGAAGGTGACAGTTTACTCAAAATAATATTTTCATTCTTCAGCATTGGGGAATGTTGCGGTAGGTGGTAGCTTATGGTGGATACTTAGGCACTCAGAGATGAGGAAGGGAGTAGCAAGTGACGAAATGCTTCGGGGAATTGAAAATAAACATAGATCCGAAAATCCTCACTTCATTCTCTTTGTTAGCCTCAAGATTAGAAGTTGGAAACACAAATGAGAAGGAGTGGAAAGTACAACTACTATATTGATCTTGACTAAGGACATATTGATCGATGAAATAAAAATGAATACCATTTTATTATTAATTATTGTAAAATTATACTTTGAGTTGAGTCACTCAAGTCTCTTTTGAGTTGAGTCACTCAAGTCTCTCTCTCTCTCTCTCTCTCTCTCTCTCTCTCTCTCTCTCTCTCTCTCTCTCTCTCTCTCTCTCTCTCTCTCTCTCTCTCTCTCTCTCTCAGACATACCTTTTTTTTTGTGCATTACCCTTATCTACTATAAAGCCATTAAGGGTGACGAATCAAATCCTTCTCGTCACACTATTTGGTTTTCATGTTACTGTTGCACTAACATTATTTGATTTTCATCTCATGACATTATTGCACTATTTATAATGCCATATAGACCTTTCAAGATGCCATTTTTCTCTGAGTTTTGTTACATTGAAAATTAAAAAAACTTCAGTTCCTAGAATATTGCGGCAAATAAGCAACGCAAGACTATTAAAGTAGAATGTGCTCCAAAGTAACATAGCAGTTTTGGTATCCATGTATACACATTCATATATTTGATTTATTTGTAATCTAAGAAAGTAATTTTGATTTAACCATAAAAGGGGGGGAAAAAAGAAAAAATTGCATTATTGATAGGTGAATTGAGAATAACATTTATTATGTTACTTGTTTAGATCTAGACACTTTTATTACTCTCTCTCTCTCTCTCTCTCTCTCTCAAATCCTCTCACCACCCCCAATATATGGCCACACATGCATTTGCACGTGTAATTTTTACAAGTCTATCTATGTACCCTATAAAAGTATGTACTGGTGTTTTTTGACAAACTTTACCATTTGACCCGAATGCCCCCATTTACTACTTAAATTACGACTAATGCCCCCATAATTATCTCTCTCTCTCTCTCTCTCTCTCTCTCTCTCTCTCTCTCTCTCTCTCTCTCTCTCTCTCTCTCTCTCTCTCTCTCTCCATATTTACCTTTGTAAAACTCTCCATGACTATTCAAAAAAGAGAAAAAAAATCACACTCATCGTCTCACGTTTCTCCTTCCCCCACTCTTCATAATTATCTTTTTCTCTCTCCATATTTACCTTTGTAAAACTCTCCATAACTATTTCAAATCACTCCATAATTATTCTTATTTATCAAAAAAAAAAAAAATTCACTCATCCCCTCACGTTTCTCCATCCCCCACTCTCCATAATTATCTTTTTCTCTCTCCATATTTACCTTTGTAAAACTTTCCATAATTATTCCAAAAAAAGAAAAAATCTCACTCATCCTCTCACGTTTCTCCTTCCCGTACTCTCCATAATTTTTTTCACTCTCCATATTTATTTTGTATATAATTTATTAGTAAACAAAATCTCTCCCTCTCTCTCTCTCTCTCTCTCTCTCTCTCTCTCTCTCTCTCTCTCCCCATGTTTTATCGGATAATTATATTGGATGAGTATATCTTACTATAACTCTCCCTCTTATCATGTTTATCAGGAAACTCATTCTCTCTGCCTCTCCATCCCCCTCCCTCACTTCTATTTACGTTGAATAGAAAATCTCAATTCATCTTCTGGCAAAAGATTTTTAACATCACCGTAATCTTTTCCTCCTTAGTCTTTTCTCCCAAAGCTCAAATCTGCTTTGAAGATAGCTCCAAGAGCTCGCTTTCTCTGCCATTCCTTTGGTTCTAGGTAAGCTCTTGTAGGGTTTCTTATGCAGTTCTTTAACTTTTTCTTTCCCTGTCCAATGATTTAATATAAGGTATACGTCTTGGCTCGTTGATCCTATAATGCACTTCTCATCTTTTACAATTTGTTTGTTTGTTTTCTTTCTTTTAACTCTCTTTCTTCGTCCACTTCCTTCTTCTGCTAACGTGATCAGTTTATGCTCTCCCAATGACATATATAATGTGGGTGATCCAATATCTAATATTGGCAATCTCATCTGAGAAACTACATCTCTGGTGGCTTCTGTGTTTGCCAACCTTCCCTACGGTATTTCTTTCTTTAGAAGTCAGCCTACGGGACGATGCTCCAATGGTCTTCTTATGATTAACTATATTGGTATGTAATTTTATTTTATATATTTCTCAAATTATCTTCTCTTTTACCCGTAAATCACTAATATTTGGCTCAAGACCCACCTCAAATCAAATTGTTACTCAGATTGTGAGGAGAAGCTTAAAAGATCAATTTTCTTCGTGGGGAGATTGGTGGTAATGATTATAATCATCTCTTCTTCCAAGGCAAAACCATGGACAACCTACAATAGAGTTTGGTGCCTCATATTATTCAATCCATCAAAACAACTGCTATGGTAAGTTTCCTCACCATTGTTACATATAATTAATCATATTATTATTGTAAATAAATTTTTATTCCTTACTTTGCTAGGATTAAATGACTTTGTAATGTTTCACAAGCCTTCCAACAACTGAGGGATGAATACCTAAATGTTGATATAGTTTATGCTAATTATTACAATGCATTTAAATGGGTCTTTGACAAAGCTCATTTGCTAGGTAAGTACTTTTCTATCTTACAAACATTAATAAATGGGTTTTCAGAAACGTGAATGCCTACTTAGTAATAATGTTCTTTCTTTAATTTTCTCCCAATTAAATCCAGGATTTGACATGGACTCTACAAAAAGCATGTTGTGGAAGTAGAAGACAATATAATTTTTATCTAAGAAATTATGTGGAGTTCCAGAAGCTGCAATGTGTCCCATTCCTTTTACACATATCAGTTGGGATGACATTCATTTGGCAGAGAAGGCATACAGGAACAAGGCATTGGGTATTTGAGATCTTACACCTAAACTCAATTGTTTATTTTAGGATTTTTTGTTCATTTATTAATTTGTAATTTTAGGTTTAAAAGATCTTATCTATGGATCTTAAATTTATTTTCAGATGTAAATGGATCCTTATTCTTTTTTTATTTTTTTTTTATGCCTCCTTGTTGAAGAACACATACTTGTAAAGACAATTTTCTTTGGCTAAATTGGATTTATTCTTTGCTCTCATGTTTTGTATCTTCCTATCTTCCACAAAGTTGAAAACATGTCTTTTAGCATTCTTCTGGCCTATGGGACTGTAAATTAATCTACTGATCATGAAACATGTTATCCCTAATTTTTACTTATTTATTTTTTCTTATTTTTTTATTTTTTTGACTTCTGAGGAAACTTAGCCCACAGTTTGGGTAGACTAGGAAAACCCCAGTCACTGCATGACCCCACAATTCACCTAGACTAAGAAAGTCCAAGACACATGAGAAAAATTGAACATTGTGATATCATATGTTATATTACATTGACACAAATGCATTTGATGGGCTTACCCAAAAAGATGTGAAATATGTGTTTGATAAAATGCAAAAAAGATTGGAAAAGAGCATTTTTCTTACTCATATTTTAATTTGTTTTCTGATTTAGATTATCTAGGAATTTTTATCCATACTTTTTATGAATAATTAAATTGTCAAGATTCAATTTATTTGATTCTTTATTTTATCATCTAACGAGTAATACAATTTGTTTCCTCTTTTATGATTCAAGAAATATTTGGATTTTTTTATTCGTTTATGGTTTTATCATATCTGATCTTGGGTTAACCCTCTAATGAGTGTCAAAATTTTTTTTTAATAATAATTAATATGTTGATTTAATTTTTTTGCAACTTCCGATAATGGTTCTACCCAAAAAAAAAAAAAAAAAAACAATAGCGGAAATCTTGTAGTTTATGTTACAAATACCGCACCCTAAAGGTTTCTAATGCAAAGCATCAATTGACTGCCTTTATTTATATGTGAAGTTATCTAGACATGCAAACTTGGATAACAAATGTATTGCAAACAATAGTTCATAGGATAAGAGCTCAAAATAAGGCTATAAAACTTGACAGAAAGTGTACTATAACCTATTAAGAAATGGATAAGAACTTTGATTGATATATTCTTTTATATTGATTTTCAATGTTTCGATGAAGCCCATAAACCATGGTATGAAGTAGGTTTGATTCTTAATGCTGAATTTAGTGATGGCTAACAAGAATGGATTGTTTTTTAACATGGAAATATTGACTTGATGACAACCAATCAAGGTAACTAGTTCATTGTTGCATACAATAGAACACACCCACAAGATAGTTTCTCATAATGATATATTTGAAGGAAGAAATCTTCTACACTTTTCCATGTAATTCTTCAGTCTTAACTGATACTCATGGCCAATTCATCTTATGAGTTGATATCGAAAGTCACAAGTTCTAAATTAATCCAATAGAACACAATTATCATGGCATTCCAGTTGAGATTTGTCAACCCATGAAAGATCAACCCAAATATTTTTGTGCATATGAAAGATTATCATACTAATATGCTTACATATATAAGCATTAGTACAACTTGCTCATATGTTGCTTGGCCTGACTTATGGTGAGTTGATACCATTCTATTATAGTAAGATATGAAGAAATTATAAGAGGACTTTAGCATGTCACTATGATATTTGCAAATTGTTGATTTGGTAATTGGTTTCTTTCAAATTGATTTTAACTTGAAATATATTATTACCTTCCTTAATACAATCTTCATGGTTACGATAGTTTGGCTATTTCAATCTCTTATTCTTTTGTGGATTTATTTGTTCCAACCTAGATAAAGATCTTTACATGATATTTCCAAATGCCGATCCTTTTGTTTCTCATTATAGAAATTTAATCCCTAAACTAAAAAGGATGGTGATATCAAGGTTTTTTCTCATTTTTTTTTTTTCTCTTTTCATGTTTTGTGATTTCTTTTGCAATCTGGACAACTTATGGAGCCCTACAACCCTACACCATATTCATTATTCAAGAATATTTAATCACTCATCAGACAGAGTTTGGAATAAAAAGACCAATATAGTCTTGCAATACCAACATGCCGGGATTAGGCATAAGTGTGATCATTTATGTAATAAATGAAATTTACTTGTTCCTTATATAGTTCATATTATATGTTATATATGCAATTTATCAATTTCTTTTGAATATTCAGGAATCATATACCACTGCGAATTGGGCATTCAAGTAGAATCCATTTTCTACTCCTAAATAGGGTATGATGCCTATTTTTCTTTGGCAACCATTTTCAAATTTGTTTCATTATTTATTTGCTTTATTTAATGTATGGGCTAGGTTTAGACCGTTTGGCTTGATTTTTACCATTTTTATCATGCCCTAACAAACACCCATACTTACATTTTTCACAACACGTACATTTGCACGTATGTTTTTGCTAGTATATATAAGTGCATGCTAATCTTTCACTTGACTATTTTATCCCTCATACTTATTTAAATATCTTAAACTTTTCCGTAATCTTTTTTTGTCAATATTTTTTATTTTTTCGATATTATTTGTACCCTTTATATTTTTAATGTTTTTAAGAATCATTCAAATCTGTTTCCTTATCTCTCACTTTATCTCTTTCCTTTTTCTTTCTAAAATATGTTTTAAGATTTATTTTTAAAAAAAATCTATATTTTAGAAATATTTTTCTACCAAAATCTTTTTAGTTACTTTACCGATCAAAATTCCTCACCCTCCTCTCTTTCACCGGGTTGAAATCGTCTGCAATTCCGATCTCGTACAATTCTGTGCAATACCCCCTTCAAGGGGTGACACGTGTATTGATACCAATGCAATGGTCCAGATTTGGTACAATTAATAAAACCTTAAGTCATTTAAATCAGATCTGGACCATTGCATTGGTATCAATACACGTGTCACTCCTGAAGAGGGTATTGCACGAAATTGTACGAGATCAGAATTGCAGACGATTTTTTTTCATCCTCATATTTTCTCTATTTAAAATATATTTTAGGTTTTTATTTTCTCCAATCTCCATCGTCTCGTACTCTGTCCCTTCCTACTTTTCTTATTATTTTGTATCACTGGGTTTTCTAGGGTTACGAGTCTTGGAATATGTTTTTGTTTCTCTCTCTGAATTTACTTCTGCTGAGTGCTGAGTGCTGAGTGCTGAGTGCTGAGTGCTTTCGTTGTCGTTTGCGTTTAATGCATGAATGGATTTTGTTTACTTATTGTGATTTGTAATTTTTCTGTGTGAATCTTAGCTTCTTTTTTAGTAAGCGTCTTCTGAAGACTGGGAATTTGGAATCTTTGAATGGGGTATTCGAGTAATCTTGGAATCGATTCAGCTTTCTTGTGGAGGGCTTTGTATATGTTTCTTTTACTGTTAGTAACCGAGCTCTGTGGTACTAATGTGGTCGGCGCTTTGGGTTACGAAGGCATCTGGTTATGGCAGGGAAACCATGATTAAAGGCATTGTTGTTGCTATAATCCTTATTGGAATCTCAATGAGATCAGTTTTTGTAAACTCCCAATCCTGTTTAGTTTTGTAAAGTTTGATTTCTACCTTTTTCAGTTTGGTAAGTATTGAAGTTTTGATTCTGCAATCTTGTATACAGTTTCAGCCCTCTAATTTATTAAGCACTTACTGGTTGCCACCAAGAGAAAAACAACTTGTGTTCGTTTGAGTGGATTTAGGGCTGTAGCTGTATTTTTTTATTAAAAGCATTCAGGTTTTTTCTTTGTTCTACTGTGGAAACTAAGCATTTCCTGCCGGAAAGGGTGGAAATCTTACAATAGAGATTGAATGTGGTCCGGTGGCAAATAAGATAGTTATGCTTAATAATTTTTGCTCTTAACTTAGATATGGACATGGAAATGATTTGATTTTCTCTTCCTCTCTCTTTTGCACCTTTTTTATTTTATTTATTTAGTTATTTATTATTATTATTATTTTTATGTTGTTTAATGTGTTGAAGTAACAATATTTAGTTATGCCTCAGTTTATGTACAATGTCACTCATGCCATTCCTTGTAACGGTTTGGCTTCCATACCCAAAATTGAACCCCACCTTTGGATCAGCTTCGGTCAGCCAGGGCTGAAAAAGTTTGGAATCTATTCTTCAAACTCTGTTCTGAAACCTGAATTATTGGGACAACTTGAGTACTTAGGCCGGAGAAGATGACCAACCTCAAAAAACCTTCCCCAAAGCACTTCTCTCAACTGGAATCCTTACTTGTTTAGTCTATGTGATCACTCTTATGTCCACAATTGGATCGCTTGAATTGAATCAAGAGAGATGAGTTGATGGGTTCTAAGCAGAAGCTGCTGGAATAATAGTGGGCGAGTGGCTAAAAATCTGGATTTTTCCACTATTTGTTGGTACGTCAAGACTTGCAAATACATATATATTATATCTCAGTTTGTTGATAGTATAATACATTGTGGAAGAAGAATGAGATAAATCCAGAGTGCTTCCAATTGCTGGTTGGCTAGCCCCTTGATTTCTTTATCTGAAGGGCTGTGTTATTATCTATCCTTTATTTGTTATTATCTTTCAATTAACTGACTGTGACTTGTGATTTACTGCATAGTGATAAACAAATCCCTTGCAATCTCATAGAAAGAACTATGTTGGGAATCATTGATCTGTGTGTGTGTGTGTGATGAGAGAGAGATGATTTCTGGTTGGCTAGCCCCTTGATTTCCTTTTAGAAGAGCTCTGTTATTATCTATTCTTTTATTTGTTATTATCTTTCAATTAACTTACTACGACTTGTATTTTCATTGTGTAGTAACCTTAATCATGGAGATTTGAAGGAAAAAGTCTTGGCACTGAAGTCAATGATTACCATCAAATCTCTTCTGCCCTTATATTTGATGAGTTCTCTGAGATCCTCATGTTTTAGACCGTTTCCTCTTACCTCCAAGGGCCAGAGCATGTAACAAGGTGTCTGGTGCTATTCATTCCTTCCTTCTGTTCTTTATTTACTCATATTCTTCTTTGCACACAATCTAATTCTCAACATTTTAATGACAATTAGCTCAAAAGCAATCTCAAAGTTTTATCATGTAAAAGCTCTGTTTGATAGTTGTTCTGCTTAAATTTAATAAAAAATGTTATAGAACTCCTATAATGATATTAGAAGCTTGAACTAAAACAATGCATATATTTCAAGAAAATTATGTTCACCATTGGAGTTCCACAATTATACAACTAGCATAAGCAAATTTTCCACATGTGGTTGCATTTTAAAGAAGTTCATAATTTGAAGAAAGCTTCATTGAAGTCTTTGTTTTTAAATTAGGTATATCTACCTTTTTCCTAAGATCAGATTCAGATTTAGATTCTGCGAGACATCTTCTCTTGGAGGTTTCAATTTTGTTTACTTTTACGGCTCTTTGTTTTGAGGTGTTTCTTCAGTTCACGAATTTCACAGCTTTAAGCATCTCAAGCTACCTTCCAATTCTTTTCAAACCTAAAATCCTTCTTCCCCATACCTCTGGAGAGATGTGAAGGAGAGGGCCAAGGAGTTTGGGTAGTATTGACAACACAAACCTCAGGAGGTTGGTAACTCAAGAATGTTAAAGCAGTGGTGTAGTTTTAAGCTTGTAAGGCAAACTAATTAACCATCTTAGTTTTATCTTTATCGCTACTTGGGAACCTAATCTCTTTCTCTCTCTTTCTCTGGATTCTCTCTATTTGCAGTTGAATAATGGATGAGGTTCCATGCATGGATCAGGTGGTTGTTTGCTACACAAGCCGATAAGGTGTGTCCCTAAACAATTGGTTGCTTTGGATTTGGGCTGATTAGCTTTGATTCAAAATGTTTAGTTTTTGCTATCACTATTGATCCAATACCACGGAGCTCAATTAAACAATGTCGCACGAGTTCTAAATATTTTACAACATGTAGTTAGATTGATTTCTTCTTACCTTCCACGATTTTCTTTCAAAAAAAAATTTCATTCATTTTTAATTTGACTCTTGAGACTGCACTTCTAACTTGTCTATGGGAAAACTATGTTGGGTTATTATTTGTTCTGTTGTTTATTTCCTATGATTATTTGATTGATACCTCTGCTATCGCTTTTCTTGTTTTATATTATATTTTTTAACCATTGTGTTGGATACCTAGATCGTTTCTAAAAAAAATTGAAAACTACTATCTTTAAGATTGTGGCTTGTGGATGAACTCACCTGTAATTTCATATCGATTTGGTTTTGAGACTGCTTGTGATGTCATATTGTTGTGACGACTGTATATTTTCAGTGGCATGCTAATGGGAAGATGTTCGCAACATGTTGATAGATTTTTTCATAATCCTACTCATGTGTAAGTTGTCAGTTCAGCCCTTGATATTAGATTATTTCCTTCCAATTTGATGCTACTTCACCTTTGAAATTCTTGGGTATTTATTTTCTGTGATATTTTAGATAGCATGTGCTGTTGATCAAATTAACCTCTAGGACCTAGAATTACTCATCAACTCTTTGAGACTCTCACATTCAAACCTTGCACACCATCTGCTATAAAATTTGTGAATACAACATTATCCCTCTATTGAAGGACACCAACAGTGGTTGGATGCAACCATGGCTGCCAAAGCAAAGTCAAATTCTTAGTCTACCTAGATATTTCTCCAGGAGATTGTAATGATTTGATCAGTTCGACTCCCAAGAGATTGGAAAGCTACAAAGACCATTAAGTTTCAAATAGGCCACTTTAGGATTTCCATTAATCTAACAAGATAACCCATTTGAGAGCAAGGCCAATCAATCATTAGAAACTCAGAAAGCTAAGTGTGGTTTACCAAAAAAGTAGAAAAAAACAAAAATCAACATTTGGTTCAAAGTGCTAAACAATCTGCAGAAGCAAGAAAATAAACCATTAATAGTAAAAAAACTGGGACCTATTATCAACTAAAAGATGCACCATAGTAACAACTATGTCAATGGGAATTGCATTATCTCCTGGTTATTCTTTTCTTTTCTTTCACATGAAATACTCAAAAAGGTTGAAAACAACATGTTAAAACAAAAGCCTGGTAATGGCTTTATATATGTCCCTTATTCAAATATCCACTGTTGACTAGGGTAGGTAGCAAACTGAAATGTCTCGGAACAATCATTATTCTGTAGAAACAAGAAGCAATAAAGTTTGGAGTGGCAAAAGGATGAGTAATCAACCGATTTAGCTACTTGGGTTCATCCTCCATCAGTTCACTTTGTTTCTCTAAGATATTGTTTGAAATTGATTTCTACATTTTTCCCCCCTTCTTCCTCTTATTCTATGAACATGGCAGCCTATGAATCTCTACTATAAATCTCTTAAGTAATTCTACCATTCTTAGCTCTGTGAATTTTATATTCAAATTAAGGGGCGTTGGTTTATTTTGAGTTTGGGGTAGAGTAGATAGTGATTTGGTGCCTGAGAGTTTGAAGGGTTGAGAACGTATATGAAGTAGGAAACTCCATGTTATAGAGAATGTCTATAGGAAGCTTATTTGATTCCAATCGAGCGACAAATTAGATTTTGTTTCGGTATGAAGACTTCATATTGGGCATTGCAACACTCTAGGTCTGCTTTAAGGAAAGAAACATTGCCCTCGGATCCTGAAAAACTCAGTTACATTGTCCCTTTCTATCTTATACTTGTTCTGAATATAATCTCTTTGGGTACAATGCTGAAAAGTCAATTACGATGTGCCTTTTATCTTAGATTGGGAATGACATATATAGCTCATGTGCAGCACACCTAGATGTCCCTCTATAACTGTCATGGTTACATGAATACTACCCCTATTACAAAGCTTAGCCAATACAAAATCTGCAACCTTGGGGCACGCTTTCCAATCAAGAAGAACATTCCCTGGCTTGGCTTTAAAGCATAGTGAATTATTCTCTGTTGACATTCCTCAATGCAAGTAGGCAATCCCTTTTGCTGTCCCGATTGCAATCTCATGTAGCTTTTTTTATTCCACTGTCTTGTTCTCCACGAACACGAACCTGTTAAGGGATCCAGTCTCCATGTACTCATACACAATTGCTCGCATCTTGGGATCGATGAAAAATCCGTAGTCTGACCAAGTTCACATTGTATGTTCTTCCAATTGTGCTTATTTCTGCCATGAACTGCTCTTCAAGTTGTTTGCCTAAATTCCCATTGGGGACTTTAATGGCCAGTGGAACTCCATTCAGGAGTTTTCCTCTGTAGACTACACCGAATCCACCCGAACCCAATATTTTGGAGTAATCTTGAGCAAATGCAACCAACTGTGAGGTTTAAAATCTGATGGGCTTTTCCTTTGCTATATTATTGAGAAACCTATCTACTACAGTGGCTATTTCTATTGCCAATGCTCATCCTCCATTACCTGCCTTGATCAAGGCAATTGATGAGGGCACATACTATCGCAACAAGAGCTAAAATATACAGCTGCAGAAGTTGCAGATTTTTGGAGGGTCAGACAACGTACCTGCTACAATCCATTTCTTCAACTCTACAGATTGATGATCAGGTGCTTAATTACCATCATTTATCCATAGAGAAAGTGCATAATTATATGAAGACGTCTATCTGTGGAGAGGTGTTTTTGTTTTGTTTTGTTTTGTTTTGTGTTTTTTTTTGTTTTTTTGTTTTTTTGTTTTTTTTGTTTTTTTAATGCTATGAGAATTTGCAATGAGGCTTTTGAAGAGGGGAGGAAGTAAAAAAATAAAGTCTGCTGCTCAAGTGATAAGATCAGTGTAAGATGTAAGATATAGAGTTCCCTATTCCTCATGTCTTAACGATTATCATGGAGTCATCAAGGTGAATGGATGGAATTTTAATTCATTGGAGTTACTTTTAATGGGGTTTGATTTCAATGGGAGCCTAAAAAATTCAAATATATTGTGGTTATATTCATGTCCCCTCCCCCCCCCCCCAGGTCACATCTTTTAACTTTGTAATTTTAATAAGGTATGGTGGTTCAATTCTTTTTTAATTTAATGTTTTTTGATAAAGAATTTAACTTACTGTTCATAGGTAAGGGAGAGGTAACTTCTCGCACAGGGTTTACAGAATGCGCAAGGGATCCAACTTTATCTCCAACCATTATTTCTTCTTCATTTTCTGTGTTAAATTTTCTTTCTTTTCTTTCTTTTCTTTCTTTTCTTTCTTTTCTTTATTCTATTTATTCTATTTATTTGTTCTCTTCTTTTCCAGTTTCCACAAGAATGCCCATTTCGCAGACTCGAACAGAACAAAAACCAATTGCATGCATTCATCCACCAACTTTTTGCCCCACCATATCAAAGCCCTAAACCTAAGGTAAATAAATTTTTGTCTAACTGATGATCTCCATTGTCAGTTGATGGAAGGAACTTTTTCTGTAAAATCTTCAACTAATTGATTTTATATATCAAGTTAGACCCCATCTCTCTCTGAATTTTCCAAATAAAGACCACCTCTTGAATTACTCTCTCAACAAAGCAGTCTAACTGTAGATCAGTCTACAAGTTTTAATGACATTTTGATTTTGTTTACAAGGTTTGCAGGTTTATCTGGTTTATGTTTTAAGAAGCTGCTTGAATATGGAAATGTGTACGTTCATTACCTCTCATTTAATTAGATGCACCCATGGTTAGGAATGTAATGAAATTTCTCTTTTCCCTTTGTGCTCTTTTCTTTGCCTTATGGTTGTAATTGAAACTCCCATTCCCAACAAGCAAAAAGAACTAAAAGTAATTCTTCTGAGAGGATAAACTGTTGGGAAAAGAGAAGGATATAAAAGGGGCAAGACACTTATATGTTGAATACTTGAGAAATAAAAATATGATACAAATATACCCAACTCAGATCACCTCTATTCACATTCGGGGATTTATTTACTATGAAATATTATGTCTCAGTTTCATATTGGTCTTTAGCTCAATTGGTAGAGAACTTGTGGTGTGAGAAATAATTCCATATCGCAAGAGGATGGTGGTTTGAATCCACCAAGTCCCTTATCAATATTTCATTTTAACCTAATGGTAGTGTCATGGAAATATCTGGGTTTTATACTGAAATAACATAACAGTTTTTTATATGAACTGTATAAGAGGGAAGTAGTTATATCTTTTTGTAATTTTACCACGATATTTACTCATGAGTTAAACCCAGTTAGCTAATATTAATTGATGAGTTAGATCATGTAAACTCAACAATTGGACAATTGTGATGGAAATTTTTATTGTCCTTAAAAAGTATTAATGATAATATTTTGGTATTTGGGACAAAAAATTTCCGTCATAAAAACTCATTTTTCTTGTAGTGCAAGTTAGAAACTTGAGTAAAATGAAAAATTTTATTCGAAATAATATTTGACTTTGTGTCAAGCTATCTGTTGCACTTGCCCATGTAAATCATTTTTTTTTTTGCTAGAAATTCTGAGATTTTATTAAAAGAAGTGACAAAAAGGATAAACAAATACCGAAAGACATGATAAATGTGATTCAAAGCACCCCACCTTCGGCATTGCCATCAGCAAGGAGACTCAGAAGCACCTACTATTAATTATGTGAACCGATGTCATGGTCTTCTTGCTGCATCAAACGCAATGTCTTCATTAATAAATGAACTGAAAATTATATCAACCTTTGAAATTCCTGATTTTGCTTCTGCTTTCGCCAGGTAGTCTGCTATTGAGTTCGCTTCCCTAAAGCAATGTGTAATTTTCCATTGTATTGCATTTAAGAAAGGCTGAAGGGTCTGCCAGTCTTGCATCACATACCATGGATTAACCTTTGCTTGTACTGAGATTACAACAGCTACTGAATCAGACTCCATCCATAAAATTCCATGGAATAACCTTTGCTTGTACTGAGATTACAACAGCTACTGAATCAGAATCCATCCATAAAATTCCACTCTTCTTGCCATTGCCATTTTGATACCTTCCATTAAAGCTTTGAATTATGCCGCATGATTAGAAGATGTACCAATATGAAGCTTGATTGAAGAAATAATCTTCCCCAAATGATCTCTAAGAACTCCCCTGCTCCAGCACGTCCTGGGTTCCCTAGAGCACATCCATCAACATTAAGCTTCATCCACCCTCTAAAAGGTTTACACCAGTAAACTTCTAGAATTTTTTTATTTTGAGAGTTTGGAGCATACTTCAACCCCAACCGATGACAGCAAAGAAGATCACTTTGGTGACTGATTTTCTGTGGCAAGATTTTACTAACCTCCTGCAGCTCCTTCCTGATTCTTTCAAAAACTTGAAATTCAGATCTATAAACTCCTTGCCGTCTACAGTTTCTCTCTTTCCAAAGATTGTCTGCAATAATAATCAACACCGCTGACCAAACCTCCTTCATTGACAAAATTCTTCTTTTTCTGATCCACCACTGAGTCCATTCCTCTAATTCAGATAGATTCGGCCTCACTAACCCAAAACAGTCCATGAATTTACCCCATAATGTCACGGAAAATGGACAAGATATAAAGAGATGATGAATTGTTTCTCCGGCAGCATTACATAAGTCACATTTGGATACTAGGGGAGTACCTTTTTGAGCTATCCTCTCATCTGTTGGTAGCTTCCCATCCATCAAGCACCATCCAAAAGTGGACTGCCTTGGTTGCGAGCTTTTCTCCCATACAACCATGTGCCATGGGCCTTTTGGATTCCTTTTCCTTATCTCATTCAAAACTGAGGCAGTGCTAAAGGCTCCTGATAAAGTGCAACTCCAAACACATCTATCCTTTGTTTCATACCCACGTAGTTGTATGGTCCTAGCATGGTCAAAACAGTTCCTCAGAGTGTTTCATGCAACATGAGGAATTTCCCAGTTGTAATTTGAAATTAAGCCTGCTACTTTTAGGGGAAAATTCCCAGCGGTTGAGACTTCTATGTTGCATAACTCCTCTATAGACTTCCCCCCCCCTCACTCCAAAGTCTTATGAATTTCACATTCCCAACTATCCAATGTTCCTTACTTGAAACAAAGGACCACATTTTTCTAATCCCATGCCAAATAGAGGAGACCTTATAATTCTTCCCAAGAGAGCCATTTTTCATGTGTCTGGCTTTAAGAAAGCAACTCATACCAGAAGTGCCATTGATAGAATCTTCCCTTTTCAACCTGACATCCTTTCCCTGGCTTTGTCCATATGCCGTCAAAGCCGCCTTTTAACCCTGCCTTTGAATATTTGAACTCCAAGATATTTTGTTGGCAACTTACAAATTTGTATACCAAGCTCTTCAAAAATTCTTTGCTCCCACATTGTTGAAATTCTTTCCTTGAAGATCTTACTTTTGTCGAGGTTTATACATTGACCTGAATAATCCTGATACTGCTTTATGAAAATATTGAGGTTTTGCACGAATCTGATTGAGGCATTCATGAATATAAATAAGTCATCTGCAAACATCTGATATGTAGGAATTGCAACTCCTCTAGGCCCTTTCAGAGGTCTGATTTTCTTCTCAGATGCCAATCTTTTCAAGCCTTTGCATAGAACCTCCTCAGCCAGAATAAAGAGAATAGGAGAAATTGGATCCCCTTGTCTAAGGCCTCTTCCCACCCCAAAAAAACCCACAAGTCCCCCATTGAGAAGGATTGAAATTTTAGAGGAAGTAAGAATTTCCGAAATCCAATTTATCCATGTTTCAGAGAACCCGAATTTTCGAAGAACATGAAGAATAAAACTCCAGGATATTGTGTCAAATGCCTTCTGAATATCAATTTTCATTCCCAGGCCTCCCCCTCTAGTGGAATCATGCATGATATTAGCTAACTCTGAAGCCATACAGATATTAGAATGAACAACCTTGCCTCTTTGAAAAGCACCCTGCTCTTCAGAAATTAGCAGAGGGAGAAGATAGGAAGTCCTGGTAGCTAGGATCTTTGACAATACTTTACAGTAAAAGTTCCCCATAATAAATGCCTGAATTTATCTAAGGAATCTGCACCATCAATCTTAGGAATTAAAGCAAAGAAGTTATTATTTGTACCTTTAGGCATGATCCCAAAAAGAAAGAATTCCTTGACCCTCGAATGAAATCCTCAGCCACCACGTCCCAACAATGACGAAAAAAATAACCTGGATACCCATCTGGTCCTGGGGAGCTGTCTAGATCCAAATCCGGAACTGCCTTTTTGATTTCAACTGCACCTGGAATGCAGTCTAAGGAGAGTAGGTCAACTTGATCGATAAGGGTTGGTATTGATTCTAACATTTCCATATACTCCACAGTTTGCCCCTCCTTGAGAAACCTTTCATAATATTCAATCATATGGGCTCCAATGTCATCCCGATCAGTTGCTATAGAGCCATCCTCCCTTCTTATCTTCCTAATTGTGCTTCTTGCTCGCCGAATCTTTGTATATAAGTGAAAGAACTTTGAATTTCTATCACCTTGCTTCAACCATCTCAGCCTTGACTTTTCTGCTCACAATTTTTCATGATTTTGCATTGCTTTCAAGTAAGCAGTTTTTGCATCTGCTTCCCTTCCAAAGAGAGAATCATCTAAGGCCCTAGCCTCAAGCTCCTCCTGGACTGCAGATAAAGCCTCCTTAGTCTTGACTAACTCCACCTCAAAAATTGGAATAGTGTCCCTTGACCAGCTTCTTACCAATGGTTTTAGCCTCTTTAGCTTATGGGCAAAAATATAAGATGGGGAACCAATCATCTCCTACTCCCAAGAGCCTCTCACAAGGGTAAGAAACGATTCCTCTTCTAACCAGAATTTGTGAAGCCTAAATGGACAGTTTGTTAGCTTAGCGCTCTGCTCAGAAACAATGTAGATGGGGCAATTATTTGAGAAAGCTCTTGGCCAAACCATTTGTACACAATCTTGGAAGAAGTTTAGCCAGGACTCATTGCAGAAATTTCTATCTAGGACTGCCTCAGCACAACCTCGCCTCCTATTATTCGATCAAGTAAATTTCCTTCCCTATGATGGAACCTGAATCATCGAACAAGCTTCTACCATAGCCTCAAATTCTGCAGCTGATTCCATACTGGATGCTCCAGGACCTCTTCTTTCATGCGATGCCAGTGTCGCATTGAAATCACCCACCATAATCCAAGGAGCTGTGGAAGTTTGAACAGCAGCTAAATCAAGCCACGACTCTCTTCTAATGGCTCGGAAGCTACTTGCATGTATCACAAAGATTAAGATTTGTTGCTGCTTCCATAGCAGCTGAATAGTAATATGTTGATCTGACTCGGCAACCACCATAGGCCTAGCCAACCCTCTCCTCCACATCAGCCAAAGATTGGACACCCTGCCAGCTCTAACATTGTTGATAAGGTCTGCTTCAAACCCCATTCTGCTAAACAAAAGCTTTGGGAAAGCATTTGCCTGTACCATAGGTTCAGCTACACAGACAAGATCCAAATCCTTTCCCCTAACCATATTTTTCAAGGCCATACGAGCCGAGGCCTTCTTAAATCCTCTTGACATTCTGGTAGAGAATTTTCAAGGATTACCTGTTGATGACGCAATACGGGCAGACCGTCGAGTCTGCTCCACATTGAGAATACCTTTCTCCTTCCTGCGCCTGACTGCCTCCATAACAGCATTCGCCTCAGCTATGCGCGCTAATTCATCAAATCTCGAAATTTCATGGTGCACCACCACGGCTCCCCCTTGGATCGAGCTTTGAGGCAAAGAATTTATCTCGTGCTCATGCTCGCGAGGCGTTACACCATTGTGGCCACCTGCTTCAGTCCCATCGTTGTGAGCAGTAGAAGGGAGAAATAATGGATTTAAAACTAACAAGTCGCTGTCCATCTCCGATTCTACTGAGCCCAACGTGGGTTGATTGGGCAAGACGTTAGGAGAAGAGGAACGAACTCCTTGTGTGCTGTCCAAGCCAGCCAAGGCCTGAGAATCTTGTTCATGCTGACTAGGTACCAAATCCACTATAGGAGACGTAACAACCGGAAGAACCACTTCTAAACGTCCAACCCCGTCTAACTGCCTTGCGCTGACATCATCAGATATACTCCTAACCGCCAGGAACTCCTGTGAATGGCTGATATCGTCAGATACAGTCCTAACCGCATATGTCTCTTGTGATTGGCTGGAAGGTGACCTGGAGCAGGCAGGACTCATAGGACGTGGTAGAGAATCTAACGATCTCTGCTGTGGAATTGTTGCTGAATCAGCAACGCTTCTTGTGGCCAAACTCCGGCAGCCAAGCCTGCCGCCTTCATCAACAAAAACAGCCTCTGGAATGCCTCCTTCATCACGGTGGCGACGATCCACAATCTTCTTAGCCCTGCGAACAGCTATGGAGTGACCAGTTTTCCTGCAATAACTGCATCTTTCCAAACCATCTTCCTAGATCACAGCTTGCGTAAACCAGAAAACCTCCTCAAACCCTGGCTGCTTCCTTTCCCCATGAATCTCCTCTATACGATTGCCACCCAGTTCCACCTCCACCAAAACCCGAGCATAACTACCCATAGAAGCATCTCTAGTTCTTTTGTCCAATGCCATGGGGCGGCCTACAGCCTTAGCCATAGATAACAGGATTTTCTCGTGCCACTATTCCAATGGCAGGTCCTTGTGAACATTGAAATCCTGCTTCCACCGCTGAAAACGAACTTGCTGGCCATTAACTTTGATGAAATTCTTCTTCCATACAGATACCACGTCACCCTCCATTTCAAATTTACAGAGAAAATAGCCCTTACCCATGGGCGCAAGATGAACCCTGCCCTTCAAGTTCCAAGAATTACTTGCCGCATTGCGAATGTCATCCATAGATAGGAAGCGAAAGTTTGCTCTTCCGATTAGTGCGAATTTAAATTACTAAATTGGACAAAAATTAATAGTTCACAAATTATTAGTTATGCTTTGTTTCTCATTTGTTTTTAATGAAATCAATTGTAACAAACATGCTAGTTATTTCAGGAAAGATAAAATTTAGAAAAAATGACAAGTGGTAAGTACTATAGGTTCAATACTACTATAATAATGGCATCTGACATTTTTTAATTATTTTATATTCTAAGGAGATTCTAGGATTTTTTGGAATAGATCATGGTCAATTTCCATCTGATCTAGTATTGATTCGATCTCTCTGATTCTGAATCTGAAATCCTTATTTGAATTGGTTGATTTGAATTGAAATCAACAATGACTAATTCTATCTCCATTTTCAAGTTTAAATTCTTGATCGAAACATTTGATTCTGATCGGAATAGCCTTATCCTAATTCCAACTGTTTTGAAACAATGGATTCAAGGGTTTTTCGGATTGGATAACTGATTTTTAGATTTGAGGGTCGATTCTATGGTTTTTGGGATCAAATTTGGCTATTCCGACAGCTCTTGACTAAAATCAGCTAGGACAAATTTGATTTTCTATTTTTTAGTATCCACAGTTGAATCTGTTGATTCTTACAAAAACAAAAAAAAAAAAAAAAAAAAATAACAAAAAACAAAATACAAAAAAAAAAAACAAAAACAAAAAGAAAAATTCAGCCATGATAGATCCCAAACAATCGATGGAGCTTTCCAAAGATGGGACTCTTTACTTTGGTTAATATGGGCTAATATACTTATATGCTGTATAGTTGAGAAATAAAAATATGATACAAATATACCCACCTCAGGTCACCTCTATTCACACTCGGGGATTTATTAACTATGAAATATTATGTCTCAATTTCTTTTTCTTCCTCTTTCTTTGATCATGACTATATAATTAAATTATGGGTCTTTAGCTCTATTGGTAGAGCACTTGTGGTGTGGAAAATGATTCCATAACTCAAGAGTATGGTGGTTTGAATCCACCAAGTCCCTTATCAATATTTCATTTTAACCTAATGGTAGTGTCATGGAAATATCTGGGTCTTATACTGAAATAACATAACAGTTTTTTAAATGAACTGTATAAGAGGGAAGTAGTTATATCTTTCTATAATTTTACCGCTATATTTACTCATGAGTTAAACCAAGTTAGCTAATATGAATTGATGAGTTAGATCATTGTGATGGAAATTTTTATTGTCCCTAAAAAGTATTAATGACAATATTTTGGTATTTGGGACAAAAAATTTCCGTCATAAAAATCCATTTTTCTTGTAGTGCAAGTTAGAAACTTGATTAAAATGAAAAATTTTATTCAAAATAATATTGACTTTGTGTCAAGTTATCTGTTGCACTTGCTCATGTAAATCATTTGCTCTCTCTCCCCAAAAAAATATTTATCCATTGATTGTTGAAAACAAAAAAAAACCGTATGAGAATGTAATAGGATGACCGTGATTGACCACACGTGCATTTGCACCAGTGGCTTTCCTGGAGCTAGCAGTTCAACCAATGGGAGGGCTTGGATGGGAAGGTTTTCCATGGGGAAGTGGAGAAAGATAGACACAGATCTGGGTATACCGACAGCATACCCAACCTTTTGCCATAAAAGATATCAAGGCCATAATTAAAAAACAGAAGATAAACAGTTTTGCCATTCACCAATGAGAAATCATGGTTTATTATATGATTCCTTATATAATATTTCTATACTTCAAAGGAAATGATACGTTTTATATACAATCAAGGAATAGAATCGTGAAGACTGTGGAGTCCTGCTCACTCAAGAGCTTTTTCTGGATTCTCTTGGTGAAGTTTCTTTGCCCACTTTAGAGCTTCTACATATTTCTTATTCATAGACGACTCTGGTGCTCCTACACCTATCCACCATTCTCTTTCTCGAATAAATTGAGGTGGTAGTTGTTCCGCAAGATATTGAAACCTTAGGAATGAAGATACCAGTGGTGGCGGTGTGGTGCTATGTTTTGTGGCACCTTATCCCAATTATTTAAAGGTGTTCCCGTTATCCCCTGATCGGCAAATGCAGGCTCTAGAGATATGAACAACAAAGCAAATGCCATGGAGAAGACCCATTTCAAAAAGACATTATTGATCCTCGCCATTGTTATTTAGCCACAGATTTGTTGAATTAGCAGTGGAAGAGATGGTGGATTTATATAGAAAACTATAGTTCCTTGATTAATTATTCAGAAACTTTAATTAGTTATTGCATACTTCTTGCAAATTTATTTATTTCTTAATTTATTGTGAAATTAATATATACAACATTTAACTCTAAATTAAAAAATAATAATAATAATAATATGAAAACAAATAGCATCTTTCAATAAATACTTGAAACATATATAGCAATCACATACGTTCAGCACGGCTTTCATTTGCCTCTTAAAATTGTAGCGGTTATAGCTTTTAGTTCACTTGGTTCTAATGTATTACAAGTTGGACAAATGCATCATTGTATAAAAATCAGGAATAATTAAAAAAAAAAATTCTTATTATTCATCCAATATTGGTTATGAAGTCAGAAAAATAAAAGTTGTAAATTACTTAATTGGACAAAAATAATAGTTCGCAATTTATTAGTTATGTTTTGTTTCTCTTCTTTTTTTTTAATGAAATCAATTGTATTAAACATGCTAGTTATTTCAGGAAAGATAAAATTTAGAAAAATAACAAGTGGTTAGTACTATAGGTTCAATACCACTATAATAATATCTGACATTTTTTTAATTATTTTATACTCTAAGGAGATTCTAGGATTTTTTGGGATAGATCATGGCCAATTTCCATCTGATCTAGTATTGATTCGATCTCTCTGATTCTGAATCTAAAATCCTTGGTTGAATTGGTTGATTTGAATTGAAATCGACAATGACTAATTCTATCTCCATTTTCGAGTTTAAATTCTTGATCGAAACATTTGATTCTGATCGGAATAGCCTTATCCTAATTCGAACTATTTTGAAACAACGGATTCAAGGGTTTTGGGGATTGGATAACTGATTTTTAGATTTGAGGGTCGATTGACTCGATTCTATGGTTTTTGGGATCAAATTTGGGCAATTCCAACAGCTCTTGACTAAAATCAGCAAGGACAAATTTGATTTTCCATTTTTTAGTATCCATAGTTGAATCACTTGATTCAGAAAAATAAAATTAAATTAAATTAAAAAAAAAAAAAAATCAGTCATGATAGATCTCAAACAATCTGATGGAGTTTTTCAAAGATGGGACTCTTTACTCTGGTTAATGTGGGCTAATCCCTAGTTAGTTCCTCTTATCCATTTAACTAATAGGATCGGAATTAGAGGGTGAAACAAGGTCGGGTTGGGCCGGGTTTCTTAAAACTCAAGCCCAGCCCTACATCCCTTTAATTGGGCCCAAGCCCAGCCCAACCTGCCAGGGCCTGGAAAAATTCAATCCTAACCCACCTCAGGGTGGGCCGGGCCGGGCCGGGCCGGGCCGGGTTGGATCAGGTTCTTATATCTATCCCTTTTTTTTAACATACATCTAATACCAAGACATCATTCCAATGGATTTTTTAAAATCAAAAGTTTGTGACAAATTTATAGGTGATGAGTTTATACTTTATAATATGTTATGTATTGGGATTTTTAAAATGAAAATGTGAGCGGTCTAGCATGGAACATTATAATATATTATATTATAACCTATGTTACAATATGTATATATTATAATAATATGTACAATTAACGTTGTAAAAGGAGTATATATATATATATATATATATGACCCTGACCCAAGGTTAGGATTTTTCAATCGTAACCCATCTTTACGGTCAAAAAACTTGGTCAAAACCCTGTTCGGGTTCAGAACGGGTTAGGGTGGATTCAAATTATCAAGGCAAAACTTTCACCGCTAATTATTGTGAATAAAGAAAGAGAAAAAAACAGAGATCGGAAAACATTGCATTTACTTTTCCTTGTACTATTTCACTTTGCTTCTGCGGCATTAGCAAGGCTGCAAGGGTGATCTTCTGAGTGGGGCCAAGAAGTCATTACCCATTCAACTATATCTTTCGAAGGCCATGATTATGTCAACTAATTGCAATTACGAGATTCCAATCAGGAGTTTGCAAGGGAGAGTGTGTATTATGGGCCTCCAAAGAGGTGGTAGGCACTGTGTGGTGGTGAGACAAGTAATTTGACATTCATACAAAGCTGGGCACATATCCTATTTATTGCAAATGAACTTAAATGTATTGTTATTTTTATTACACGTGTATTATTCATGTTTAATACTCTAACTTTTATAACGACATATAATATTTTATTACACACTTAAAAGAAAACATCTATCCAATTATTTGGTAAAAATGTAATTCTTCATTTTTAGATTTCTCTCTCTCTCTCTCTATATATATATATAGGGAAAATGATGGGCATGCTAGCAGATTACCTTGGAATAAGGTATGCTAGCATCTATTAGCCATTAGATAATAAAGATACGATATTTACTGTTGGATGAAAAATGGTAATATATATATATATATATATTAATGGTATGGAATAACAATATACTATACAAAATACCTAGTATTTGGCCTCTCTTTTAGTCATACGCTACAACTCTCTCTCTCTCTCTCTCTCTCTCTCTCTCTAGTGTTGGGAGAAAAAAATCTCATCAGAGACCTTCTCTAGAGGAGTTGACATAGCTCTAGGCTTTTGACGGGATTCAGCTCGTTTGAAGCACACTTTTGTGCTACAGATCATGTAGCACATACTAAATGGTTGACACATGGCTAATTGAAATGAACGGTGGCGATACCGAGGGAGGAGGGACGTGTTTTGTACGTGTGTTGCAGTGTGTATTTTAAAGGAAATCAAAAGAAAAATACCTAAGAGGGAGGGATTGCAGACTTGCAGTGAAGGAACCAAACGGATTCTTCTCCGTTGGCAATCCTCCTCCTTGCGATTCTTCTCCGCCGGCGATATCTTAGGTAGGTAAGTCACTTCCCCTTTTTCACTCTTGCAATTCTTCTATTTGCTTCCTGCTCCATGGCTGATATTTTAGGTGGGAGGGACTTCGGTCCTCTCTTCTTTCGGTCCAGATAATGGAAGCCTCTGCCCAGGAGTTTTAATAGACAAGAACCAAGAAATCTGGATTATTAACCAATTATCAAGACAATGGCTGAAGAAGGGAATGCAGATGCTCAGCTCTTTCCGCTCCTCTCTCATCTCCTTCAAGAGGTACCCACGAACCCTTTAGTCTTTGTAAAAAAATTTCCCCCTCTGCCTGGATTACCTTTTTGTGTGTACGAGTTTATATCTGATTCTCAATTCCTTCTATATTTTTCTTCCGCAAATTTCGAGTTCAGTCATTCTAAGACTGGACTGGAAACATCTATCTTGTATTGTATATGAATTCCAGGATCTGGGTGTTCTAAATAAGAAGTATTAGAGGTCGTTTGAGAGGCCAGCGAATTGTTCTAATACAATTTGTGAGGTTTTATTCTGCATTTGTCTGAATTTCTGGTTTCAGGAAGTCATTTACTTCGTTTAATTAACCATGTTTGATTCAAATCTGTTAGAATTATATTTACATGCTTCCGCTGTGGGCTGTGGCTGCTGCATTCATCTTTTCCTTTTTCTTTCGGGTGCCATTGGATGGATTATTTGGTCCCAGTTGGAGGCTGAAGATATTTAAACCTAGCGATGGACTAAACTACTAATGTAATTATCATGAATAACGCAGATTGTTTCCTAAGTCTACAATTCAATTAGGTCAACCACTAGATTGTGATGTAGGGGATTTCCTAGACAACTAAGGTCCCTACAAAAGTGACTCAATTAGGGTAAGACAAAATTAAGGAGAATCTTGGGATTAGGTTGGGATTTAGATATGCTCAGCAAAACAAGATTCAACATGCAATAAATTAAGACAAATCAACAAGTAGACAGGAGCAATATCAATCTAAGCGGAAAATCACATAAAACCGTACTTAAGCTTCAAGTGGGGACATGGGGAAGGGAACAAACGTTATACGGGTGTTAGGTTCAGCAGAAATCAATCTAGACACCAAACAAAATATGCAAACAATCAATGTCCTCTAGCAACCAACTAAAATAGAAAATCAGCAAGAGTCTTAGAGATATAACATTGAAGAAAATGCTTAAAATAGTAGGTAAAATAGGCATAAACGAAGGGGCAAGGGCTGTTTTCAATGATAATAGATTGCAAACATATACCAGGGGATTAATGGGGGTGGGGGTTTAGTTTAATTACTTACCTGTCCTCTGTCCAAAAAGAGAAGAGAAGAAGAAATCAAAGTCTACTGAGATTAACAATTGCTGTCCAGATTGAATGATATAGAAGAAAACCATCCAGAATTATTGCAGCTCTTGTTTGCTTGAAGGGAGAACAGCATCTATTGACAATAGTACAGAAAGCAAAGTGAAGTAGCCAGTCTTTGTTTGCTTGAAGAAGAAGCAGCAGTATCTTTAACAGTAGTGCAGGGAGACAATGGTGCTTTGATCGATCCTTGGCTGCTTGAGGGAAGAGCACCTGTCTTCAATAATAATACCAGAAAAAAAAAGAGGTTGCAATATTAAGACAGCCAAGAGAAAGAGGGAGAGGGGAAGAAACCGAGAAAGAGAATAGAGAGAGATTAACGAGAGAGAGAGAATCGTGAGAGGGGTGGGGAGGTTTGCTCATAGGCTGCTTTCAATAATTTTTCATCCATCCCATCGTGGCCTAGGCCATTACATAAATAATAACTTAGTTACTAAAAATAAAAAGAACTAATTGAAAAGTAAATAAAGACTTCCTAAAAACTAACAACTAATAAAGTAGTTTCTTAATTAATTAAAAGACTAATAAGGAAAAGAATATTCTAAAAATAAACTACCAAACTAACAACTAATGGGGCCCACAAGATTTGCTGAAATCTGAAAAGAGAGAGTGACTCGATCCAGTGCTGGAATGGCTGGATCGAGCCTCCTTTTCTTCTTCTTCTTTCTATTCTTCCAGCCACAAAAATGGTTGTTTCTTCTTCTTCTTGCGTTTGTGCACCTTGATGTCTCCATCAGATTGTTCAATGACAATGCCTCATGTGAACTACCTTAAGAGCATGGTTAGGATGTTTAGCAGGGAATAAATTGATCCATTCATGCTAGGTAATGGATTGTTTTGATATTTGTTGTCTCTGGTTGGGTAATGTAAACTACTTGCTTTTAGTCTTAAGTTTGGTACTCACACCTTCTCTCTCCTTGGCTTCTTGCTCTTCAAAGCAAACACATCATTGCTTTCTTCTCTTCCTCGTTGGCTTTGAGTTAATGTATCATTAACACACCTCAACCACCTATTTTACCTCCTTTAATGGCCTAAGAACATATATCATCAAGTATTCATGTTCATTCAAGGACCAACAAAGAGGGGGAAGCTTCTCTTGCCAAAACCGTAGCCTTCCTTCACTCAAAACTCATTTTTCTTGCTTCCATAGTGTAGGGTGGTTCATCCAAATCCGAGTTAAAATGAGGGAGATATGACCATTTGAAGTTGGAGCAATGAGATAGCCTGAAATGAAATCTTCGTAGGGGTGGCATAGGCTACACCGGCGGTGCGCGCAACAGAGGCGCAGATCTGGCAGTAGATCTCATCAAAAGGTGTCTCTTAATCTAAGCCATTCGATTAAACTAACGGACAATAGATCTAAACCATAGATTTTGAATCTCTATAACGTCATCATGACGTACACGCTGACATTATCAAATGCGTTGTCTATCACCGATTGGTTGGTGTAGCAAGTTTCATGGTACGCTGTCAGCTAACTTTAATAAAGCTCTATCTAATATGATTGGCTCAGATCAAGATATGGAGAATCTCTTTATAGATTCTATGCACATGCCCTCCACCAATGACAAGCCTCGGGTAAGCATCTTCAACGCAAGCTCTTGCATGAACCGTCAAATCTGAATCTGACCGACGTGCTCAATCTGAGCCGTGTATTAAGGATCCCCCTGTTTCTCTTATATACACATAAGCCCTTGCCTTCATATTCCAGTGCTAAACACCCCTTATCAACGAATACCTTAAAAATCTCAAAATTACATAAAAACCCTTCAAGTTTCAAAATAAGTTTTGAAAAATCCACCCAACACCGAGAGCATACTGATGAATTTTCAGTTTGGATTTTTGAACCGGCTTTACGGAAACACATAACTTTTTCATACGATATCCGATCGAGATGAAACGAAGTGCGTTGGAACCGTAACTGGACACTCTATGACTTTTCAGAAGACTCAATATCTGACTCAATCATGTAAAAAGACCAAAATGCCCCTATACATTTCCAATGACGCATCTTTCTCATACGGAATCGGAACGCGATGAAATCAGAACCGTTGGAAATATTGGATTTTTATCGTATTGTTACATGGAGAACACTTCCTTTAAAAAATTCATCTTCAATACCGAAACTGCCCTCGACTGCTACAAATGTCGTAACTTCTTCATACGATATCGGAATACTATAAAATTAGATGCACTGGACTAAATAAATTACAATCTATATTTTTCATGAAGAAATAATCTTCCAAAAATGTCATTTTCACTGCCAAAAATGCCCCTGAGAGTAAATAGGCCAATTTTACTAGTTTTGACCCAGAAACCCGCACCACATACTAAGGGTGTATCAAACCATTTCATGCATACCAAGCGGCTCTGTTATCTCATCGGTGACACTGGACACTACCATGTCATCATTTTCATCCATGTCATTATATCCACGTCATCACCGCCACGTGGCCAGATTGCCAACAAGGACAACCATAAAACAACAGGTAGCTACTACAGAATGATTTTACAACCAATATAATAGAGAGAGAGAGAGAGAGAGAGAGAGAGAGAGAGAGAGAGAGAGAGAGAGAGAGAGAGAATGGTTATATAATTCTATAAACAAATCTAACAATGCATCACGCTTTTCCGTGGCAAAATTGCAAAATCAGAAATAGAGCGCCATAATCAAATTGAAAAAGAGAGTTGGGTGTTGTTGACTGTTGGCTCCTCAAAGAAATAAAGCTCCAAAGATAAGATTTATATATCTAAAAGCCTCTTATAGCTATAACTAAATGTTGGAAGAAGGCTCCAACGTTGGTATTTATCAAAAAAATAAAATAAAATGGAACTCCCTTGAAGTGAAATAAAAAATGCGTCTCTACAACAGATTTGAAATACATAACTGAACCCAGTTTCTCAACATAAAAAAAAAAAAAACAAAACAGAGATATTTAAATTATGTTTAATGTTCAAGCTAATAAAAAAAAAAAACTAAACAAACTATCCTCCAATGAGTTCATGAATAAAGCTAAGCAAACAAACCTGCAAATGGCTTCCACCAGGAAAGCGAAGAGAGAGAATGGCGTGACCTGCAAGTGTGTAGACTTCACTTGAGAATATGAGATATCGCCGGACCGATTTAGGGTTTCAGGAGCATCGATCTTGGACCGAAAGAAATACTTACCTACGATATTGCTGGCAGAGTAAGAGAAGAATCGCAAAGCAAGGGTTTCCTCTCTGCATTGCGATTCATCCTCTTTTGGTTGGGATGGTATATTTCGTTCAATAGATTCATTGTAGCGCACACACAACCGCCTCCCTCTTCCCTCGGATATCATGGCCATTCATTTAGAAATAGCCACGTGTCGATCATCTAACCCGTGTTACATTATCTGTAGCACACTTTTGTGCTACAGACGAGCCGAATTCAGCCATTCAATAAGAATACATGTCGTTGAAGGTCCAATATTGACATTGATCCTTCATAGGAATTCCCAACTCTCAACGCAAAGAAGATAGGGACAACATAGTGGATTCCGTTGAAATAACCAACGAAGTCGGTCACAGAGGACTCCGCTGAAATAACCAGTGGAGGTGATCCCCCTCTTTCCAATTTAATAAAATCTAGATTCTTTAAGAAATTCAGATTTGACAACTATCCATATGGTTTCAAAATCGGAGATATTCAACCAATGCTCCCAACAAAAAGTTCCAGATCTATCGAATTACCTTGAAAACCCAAGTAATGATAAGTGGTAAGAAAGTCAAGAAGAGAAGCCAACAAATTTGAGAGTTATAATGGTTTTCTTTTTTTTCTTTAACAGAAAACCTATGTTTGGATTGGATATCCCTCTGCAAGTTCATGCGCACTTGTAACTGGTAGCACGTACAGTGGCGGGAATGGGTTTTGCCGCTGATGAGTAATGGCAACGAGCATATAATGTACGTTCGTATGTATTCTTGCATTTTTACCCTCAAATATTGTGGGGCCCACCGTGAGGATTCATTTCTTTCTTGAAATGCGGAAGCGAGGATAGGTGGACACCTGGACATGTAACATAGGATGTCACGTTTTGACATATTTACCTTGAAAGGGGATCCACCAAACCGGGCCGGATCAGACCGGATAAAATCAAGGTTGGGATCCGCCAATTCCGGTTGTTTAATCCTTTAGACTATTATATAATTTCCTAAAGATCTTAATCTTGTGATATCTTGAAAAAAATTGAGAAGGATTAAAGAATAAATTATTCAAAATATTTCATAGTTTTGATAAGATTATAGAAGATTACAAGATATGGTAGCTTATAAATATGCCCACCAAACCCCACCCCATAATAGCATCGGGATCCTCTCCAACACGTACTCTCGTCACTCTAACAAGCATTCGATAGTTGGAAGGGCCTTGGAGTGCATGCAAAGGGATCTAGCTTCTCTCCAACGACAATCCAAGAGTTGGGAGGGCATCCTAACACTTGGGGATGTGTGTTCAAACTCTTCCAATCCTTGGATGAATCATTAGAGAATTGGTGATGTTGGAGAGAATTTTTTCCCATGCAAAACACGCTGGAGTGATTGAGGCCTTGAGGGTTAAGAAAAGATCCGGATGCTGTTATGGGGTGGGGTTTGGTGGGCATCCCCTCTTAATCAAAAAGTGAACCTTTGTTGTGGTTGCACTCAATGTCATGGAGCTTTGGTCAAATATTTTATATTTAGTATAAGAAAGGTACTGTTTGATTAACCAAATCCATGGAGGATATTGATATCACATACTTCATGCATAAGCTTCATTTATTTATTTATTTTCAAATTAAAGAGGAGAACTCGAAATTTGGAAATATGCTCGAATCAAATAAAACACTTAGTTACTGAGAGCACTAATCTGAAATCTGGATACTGAATCGATCTTTTGCTTTTCTAAGAGATGGGAAAAACAAAACAAGAAACCCTAAAATCTGCATCTGAAAGGAGACAAACCGCATTAAAAGTGGAAATGAAAATAAAAAGATATTATCAATACCAAACCAAAACAAACCCAGAAAGAGAATAAAATATGAAGAGTCATAGAAAATTGAAACCACTATATCAACTATATGAGTCCCAACTCCAACTCCAATTCCAACTCCAACTCCAACTCCAACTCCAACTTGAGCTTGATTTGTACATTTCAAATTCATGAAAACCTGTCATTATAAGTTGATAGATGATTGGCAATAGGACATCTTGCTTCCTGAACTGTTTCTGCTAAACTAATAAGGGCCTGTTCTCTTAAACCAACATCTTTATTAAATATCATACCAACTCCACCAGTCAGCATTGAAAATGATTTTCTCATAAGTGCCAACACCAAAGAGAACCCAAGTCAATATGGTGAATTTCCACTTATGAACAATAAGTGAGGACACATTTTGAACAACAATAACCACATATGCTTCATCACACCAGCAAATGTGGAAAATACATCAGCAATTATAATGATTGTCTCGATCATCGAAGCATCGGCCCTCCAACGGGCATCATTGCGCATTCACGTTAGCAAGTGAGGTAACATCTCTTGTCATCAAAGCACTGTGGCATCCAGTGCGCTCATTCTTGTGGATCAACCAAGGAACCTTACCAAACTTTGTTTATCTAATTTGAAATTATAGATTAATTCGTTTGATTGTTCAGAGCACCAGATAACACGGCGGCAGCAACGGCATCGGAGAAGGACGGCGACGGCGACGGCGACGGAGACCAGCAGGAATTCGCTATGGTTCCTGTTGAGTTCTTGTTCCTTCTTTCTTCTTTCTTCTTCTTCTGCCTCTTAAATCCTCATCTTCAAACCACAAACCACAACCCTGAGCTTCTTAATCTGCTCCATCATCACCCATATAGCACTCTCTCTCTCTCTCTCTCTCTCTCTCTCTCTCTCTCTCTCTCTCTCTCTCTCTCTCTCTCTCTCTCTCTCTCTCTCTCTCTCTCTGTGAAAGATAAACAACCCTCCTCTCTGAAAGCTTTGGTTTCTCACTTCAAGAAAGAAACAAACCCACTCCATCAACCCAAGCAAATGAACTGACACAGGCAAGGTGGTTAATGAGGGGATCGAACAACAACCTTGTTGTCGATCTGCTCCTTGTCTTTCTCATGCTAGACGGTGAGTTCTCTCTCTCTCTCTCTTAACTTTCAACAAAAACCTCACTCTGTTATGATTCCTATTAGTTTAATACAGAATCATCGTATCCCAACAAGATCTCTTGTGATTATACCTACAATCTCTTATCATCTGTAAAGAGCGGAAATTTGATCTTCTGTACTCATGAAGAGCGGCTTTTGGTCAGAATATCCGACACCCTTTTTCTTTTATTTTTTGGGACCAAATCGCATTCGTTAAGGCGAGGTGAGAAGGGAAAGGACAAGGGTTGAGATTTTCCCCTGGCAATCCAATTGCTGCTATTTCTGGTCTGCTGTACCGGAGGAATTCATATATATATATATATATATATATGACATTTAACTCCAAATTAAAAAGAAGAATATGAAAACAAATAACATCTTTCAATAAATACTTGCTTGAAACATAATACTCACATACGTTCGGCATACCTTTCATTTGCCTCTTAAAATTATAGCAGTTAAAGCATTCAGTTCACTTAGTTCTAATGTATTACAAGCTGAGCCATTCCTTTCATTACAAATTGATTCATTTTCTATCTATACCTATCTGTTTACTACTGGAAATTCTGACAGTTTCATCAGCCACATTTTTTTTCCGCAAATCCCATTCTACTGTTCGCAACATCAATCAACACTTCCAGTGTCTGAAGTTGAATACCTCCAAGAATTCCTGACTTACCATTCTTAAGTTCAACAATGGGTATGCAAGTAGCAAGAGAGAGGTCCTGAAGAACTCTAGATTGAGGCAATTTCAAGTCTACGCCCCCTTCAAATTGAAGGGTAATATCAACTGGTGGGATCCCACCCTCCTTAAGACTCCTTGTCTCATAGCAGGTATCAAAGGGGTTCTCAGGGTCCTTAGCTATTGGAGTATACTTGGACAAGGCCTTCCTGACTGCAGAACGGAGGGGCACATATACCGAACTTGGGAGAAGACTGAGCCTTGATCCAGTGTCAATTAAGACTGGAAAGTGAGGGACACTCACATTCTGATCAACAGTACCTACCCCAACTAAGTTTATGTTGTAGCCTCTTTCGCTATTGGACAAACGCACAAGGGGTGTGTATCTGAATTGTGAAAGTACTCTACTGCCGCCAAGCATCAGAAACCCCTTGGAGGTTGGCTCAGAAGGCAAACAAAAGGAGAACACCCTACCATACATTGAGCTAGCTTGGTCCACTAATGACAGCATATTATTTTGAATCCCAAGAATTCCATCAAATATCTCAGGAGAACCACTGTTGTTCTGACCACATCCAAAGATGAAGCCCGGTATGACATTGTTCGGTGACAGATGCAAAACTTCTCTTGCGAAATCACCCATGGATGAAACATCGCTATGGTAGTCCATGAAGTATTTGCATGTGATGGAGCATGGCAACTTAGGGTAGGTTACAGATTTGACTAGTGAGCAGTCTATGGAATGGCATGGTATGGCAGCATAGGAAAAAGATAGAGATGGGTCAAAAACTGGACGTTTTTGGTTGAAGCATCTAACTTCACATGGTTTGCATTGTATCCATGTGAGGTAACTTCCGGTGTCAAAGAGGAGGTCAAAATATTGTTTCGGTGTACCAAATCCAAGTTCTACTATATAAAAGGGAATTTCCAACAGAGTTTTGCACAATATGGGTATCTTCACCTCCGGAAGGTTGAAGTGAAGAGAACCTGTAGTACAAAAATGTTAAAATTAGAGAGATAACATGTACATATTTTGTATAAAAGAACAACTAAGGTATCAAGAATTCAAAGTTCATTATACCTGATCTTGTGGCTGAAAAGTTAACAGAATAACTTGAGGAGATCATCATGAAGAATAGAATGAACAGGGTGGTACTGGTAGACATCTTCATCTCTTGTAACTATGTTTTCAAGCTCTACTGTGCTTTAATCCAGATTCTAGAGGCAAGAGGGAAGGGGAATGAGACGAACAGGGATGAAGTGTTAATATATAGATACATGAGAGAGGAATTTGGATGATAGTGACATCAAATCAAATCCCCACATTTTTTTTATATTTTATTTTTTGGTAAAAACCCCACGAAAAAAGAAAAAAAGACAAAAGAGAGAGACTGAAAGGAAAAGAGAAAGTATTCACGGGAAAAGAATAGTTCTCTCTGCCCTATTAATAATAAGGGAAAAGAATAATCTTCGTTGCACGGCTTTTGCACACAGGAGCCATTATAATATTTAATGGAGGAAAGAGACCCTTTCTTGCTGATGCAGGAAATGCTCAGAAATAAATGAACAAAGAGGAACCATTATAATCTTTATTGAAGAAAAGAGACCCTTTCTTTTTTATGCAGTAAATGCCCGGAAATAAATGCATAAAAAGAAACCATTATGATATTTAATGAAGAAAAGAGACCCTTTCTTGTTGATGCAGGAAATGCCCAGAAATAAATGCACAAGAGATGATTCTACCCCTAGGGAATTGAGGATGCTGGCACGCTCTCGCTCTCATGAAAAAGCTAACCCATTTTTCCCTTTCCCTGTTAACCCAATGCACTTGTATTGTATCATATGATTGAAGAGTGAGAACACTTACTGTTTACTTTCTCTCCTACCATTTTCAAAGACGAGATGCAATATCTTAACAAGAATAATCTGGTACTTTATATGCAGTGATATATTGTCTTTCCCTCCCACCACCCAAAAAAATATTGAACGAAATAAAATTGAAATAATAAAATTAAAGTGGGACATTTTTTTCTTTCCTTGGAGATATTATGTGCAATTAATGAACTTCTTCGATGTCTTTATGTGCATTAAATCTGAGTCAATGTAATAGATGCAAAAAGAATGTCAGCTAATCTCTGTTGCAGTTGTTGAGCCACCACATAGGGTTCCCTACGGATTCCATGCATACAGAGGCGAGTTTTGCAGCATCTTTTATCAATTCACACAGAAACTCTTACAGGGCTAAGAAATTTATGAACTGTGCAAATACTGACAAGAAAACTGGAAGATCTTCCATATCTTTTTTAATTATAAGGGGGTATCATCAGTTGGGGGTTGCAGGACTAGTACACATTTCTGGAGTAGGAGTAATGACGACCTTATCTTCGTTGGTAAGTGTACATTAAGTTATTACTTGCCTCTCATCTTATAGATAGGTTGTCCCAAAAAGAAAAAAAAAAAAGATTCATTCGTAAGGAGAGATTTTGTTTACCATTTAACACCTATGTGGGCAGAATAGGGTTAGGGGTCATTTAACCTGCCTAACTTTTCCCCCCACCCAATCCAATACAAA
>NC_056561.1:13646044-13664290 GCF_013358625.1 Macadamia integrifolia
CTGTTCAGCTAATGGTGAGAATAACCATATCATCTATCCACATGCCAACAGAATAATGCATATATAGGAATCTTCCACAAGTAGGTGGGTTTTACACAAAAAAAAAAAAAAAAAAAAAAAAAATAGCCACAAGTGTGTGGGCATTTTCACATGGAATTAGATAGGAAACTATTAAGGGAAAGAGAAAAACTTAATGGCAAAAAGTTTTATGCACGATGAATAAGGTCTGGCCTCACCCCATTTAAAAAGGGTTGAAAGATACCAAATTATACATTATGGGACTATATCTTTATGAGATTGTAAATTTTTATTTTATAATGTTATTTGTGTTAGCAGATTGTTCCATTTAAACTGAATTACTGAGACTATGAGCAAACCGAGTGAAACCAACTACAAGAACCGAATAAAGTCGAACCGATTTGGTTAGTTTTCAGTTTTAAAGGTTATGAATATTATTTGATTTTGGTTTAATCGTGGTTTATACATATTGTATATTTAATCAAATCAAAACGGACTGAAAATTGAAATTGAACTGATTGACACACTTACAAAAATTGAAATTGAATTAATTGACACCCTTACATTCATATAAACATATTTATATTGAGAACCTACATTGCAATTGCGGGTCTAGTTTTGCAGGCTTTTGAACCCCCATTCTATGGAAGGGAATTAGGTTCTTTTAGTGTAGAGTTTGGTAATTACATGCAATAAAGTGTATAGTTTGTCAAGTATTATTAAAAAAAAAAGGTTTCCTCAAGTATTCAAATTAAGTTATCTTCCTTAATTAGGTAATCCTCCCTTTATATTATGTTCTTGCTTTGCTTCAGCTACAATTTTCTGTTTTAATGTATTATTAAATTTTTTATTATGATTAAATTAAGTTAATGGGATAAAAATCATAACCTCATTGGATTAGGGTTTTACTGAATTTTATCCAATGCGATGTAAATCTATGGAAAATTAAATCAATGAAACATGTAGAATGAACTATGATACCGTCGTGCGCTCCTATGCCCATACATATGGGTGGCGAAATGACCACCCTACCACATTGGTGCAGAGACCATGTAACCAGGTAGCATTCTTGGACCTAATCTTTTTAACTTTAGAAGATTCAAAAACAGCCAGTCCTTTTTATTTGCATATGTTTTCATAAGATTTTTCCATAAACAATCTTGAGCCAATCTTCTTAATTAAATTTATGGGAGAGAGATTGTTAAGGCGTCAGAATGCAATTTCCCATCAATTACAGTGAAAAATCAAATCGTCCAAAAGGGTTTCACTAGGGTGGTCCCAATTTTTTTTTCCAATATTTATAACCCAAAAAGAAAGCCAACATAAAAATGCAAATGTGCATGGCCGGTGTCAAACTATCAAATGGTGGTCAATTATTATTTAAAGGGTCAAATATGGGCAACAAAATTTGAAAGCTTCATTAATCCTAACATATCAATTCATTTGATGTCGTTGGACTATAATTTAGGTAGACAACTTATCAGAAGTGATACTGTTTGGTTTATCATGTATGCGTCTCAGGCCTAACACAAGGGAGTTTGGTGAATAGGACTTTCAATTCCCCAACTTCAAGGTTGCGTTTGGTGAAGTCATTCAGTTTCAGAAATGACGTTTCATGTCAAAAAAAGAATCTTTAGTGTTGTATCAAAATGTCGTTTTAAAACAAAAAAAACTATGTTTGGTCATTGGTGAACCTGTTTCAGGAACGATTACTTGCTAGTTGTTCACTTGTCTTGTATTTGAAATGAAATAGAAATGATTCACTTGTCTTGTATTTGAAACAAAATAGAAATGATGGAACAAGGTTTCGTCTGCATAGGACGAAATGAAATAGAAATGCCGTTTAGTGTTTGTATCAAAATGCCGTTTTAAAACAAAAAAAACTATGTTTGGTCATTGGGTGAACCTGTTTCAGGAACGATTACCTTAGTTGTTCACTTGTCTTGCTAGTTGTTGACAAAACAAGGTTTCGTCTACATAGGACAGGGTTCGATCCCACGACCTCCTCCCCTGGGCGCTAGCTCTTCAAGAAGGAGCAGCCACCACTAGGCTATCTTAGTGTTTGTTAGCGGTTTTGTTTAGTTTTATTTTTTGTTTTTTGTTTTGCTTTGTTATTTATTTATTTTTTTTTTTAACATAAAAACACCAAGTTGACACCAAACTCATTATTCCAATAGAACAGAAAAACGTTTCAATGATTACCAAATGCAGCCCTACTCTTATATGTTTTAGGTATTTATGTGTAAGTCCCCCTCCGCCCCCCACCCCCCACGCCCCCCCCCTCTTTTTTTTTTGGTTGACGAAAAATAAATATTTGTGGGATCTCAAGGATGGGCAACAAAATTTGAAAGCTTCATTAATCCTAACATATCAATTCATTTGATGTCGTTGGACGATAATTTTGGTAGACAACTTATCATAAGTGATACTGTTTGGTTTATCATGTATGCATCTCAGGCCTAACACAAGGGAGTTTGGTGAATAGGACTTTCAGTCCCCCAACTTCAAGGCTGCGTTTGGTAGTCATTCAGTTTCAGAAATGACGTTTCATGTCAAAAAAAAAGAATCTTTAGTGTTGTATCAAAATGTCGTTTTAAAACAAAAAAACTATGTTTGGTCATTGGTGAACCTGTTTCAGGAACGATTACTTGCTAGTTGTTCACTTATCTTGTATTTGAAATGAAATAGAAATGATTCACTTGTCTTGTATTTGAAACGAAATAGAAATGATAGAACAAGGTATCGTCTGCATAGGACGAAATGAAATAGAAATGCCGTTTAGTGTTTGTATCAAAATGCCGTTTTAAAACAAAAAAACTATGTTTGGTCATTGGGTGAACCTGTTTTAGGAAAGATTACCTTAGTTGTTCACTTGTCTTGCTAGTTGTTGACAAAACAAGGTTTCGTCTACATAGGATAGGGTTCGATCCCACGACCTCCTCCCCTGGGCGCCAGCTCTTCAAGAAGGAGCAGCCACCACTAGGCTATCTTAGTGTTTGTTAGCGGTTTTGTTTAGTTTTATTTTTTGTTTTTTGTTTTGCTTTGTTATTTATTTTTATTTTTTTTAACATAAAAACACCAAGTTGACACCAAACTCATTATTCCAATAGAGCAGAAAAACGTTTCAATGATTACCAAATGCAGCCCTACTCTTATATGTTTTAGGTATTTATGTGTAAGTCCCCCTCCGCCCCCCTCCCCCCCCCCCTTTTTTTTTTTGGTTGACGAAAAATAAATATTTGAGGGATCTCAAGGATACACCAAACTCCTCTAAGGAGTGGAAAGAAAGGAAAAAAAGGATCCAAATCCAAATTGTACAAATGAAGGACCTGTCCTTCCAACGGGATGGGAATTTATGGGAGAGACATGACATGGACTGAGATCAAACTTAGCCCTTGAAGGATATGGAATCCACGAACTAAAAGAAGGATCTACATTTTTTAGTCCAACTTTGAAGGTTCCTTTCTATCCAAATGTATATATGGTTGCATAGAAAACCATCTAATCATAGGGGTCAATACAAGTCTTCCCGCTGAATTTCTTAATGATCCAACGCCATTCATGCTAAAATGGAAAAAAATCGTCTGCAATTCTGATCTCGTACAATTCCGTGAAATACCACCTTCAGGCGGTGACACGTGTATTGATACCAATGCAATGGTCCAGATCTGATTTAAATGCCTTTTCACTGATTTAATATTTTATTAGTTGTACCAGATTTAGACCATTGTATTGGTATCAATACACGTGTCACCGCCTGAAGGTGGTATTGCACGGAATTGTACGAGATCGGAATTGCAGACGATTTCAACCCTGCTAAAATTCAAGATAGGTCTAGAAACTGGGCTATATTTATTAAGGTGGTGGCCCCAAATACAAGAGGAGAAAAGGCAACTAAAGAAGAAATGATTGATATTCTTTGCAACATTCTAACAAAGAGAGCAAGAGGGAGAAAGAACCTGTTTGGCATAGAATGAATAAGGAGAGGGTTGGTGGGGAAGGCTCTCCCGGCAATGAAACTACGGCCAAGAATGTCATGATGGAACCAAATCACTGGAGGCCAACGAACCACCTTAGGGGCCTCTAGTCCTCACAAGATTCTATGCATAAATTGAGTAAAATCTACCATTTGTAGTATTATACCAATGGATGAAGTCCCTAGACCCCAGAGGTCTTCTAGAGATTTTATGGAGGACCTCCAAGCCTCCAAGAGACTGAAGGGAGGTCGATCTATCAGGCTGTCAAAAACCTCCCCTCTCAAGATAGACACCACTGAAGCCATTATCTCAAGTCTTGAATGTATCGAATCTTGTCGCCATAAGAATCAATCAAAATTGAATGAGGGTACCAATTGTCATGCCAAAGCAAGATCGATGCTCCATCATCAATTTTATACTTAATAGAATGGGCAACCATATGTCTAACTCTAGGAGACAGGAGGCATCCTAAGGGCAACAAACTTTTCATATACGAATCGAAAATAAATCTATTTCACCCAAATATTGTCATGTTTATAAGCTAGCTTCCAAATCAGCTTGATTATTTCAATAATATTAACCTCCTTTATCCTTCTAAGACCAAGACCCCTTCTCTCTTCCCATGCAATGCAATTGGAGGAACACCCATTAGTATAGAGAATTTTGTTATTGTCGAAACCTTCCTCATAGGAGATCAACCCACTTAGAGTTAATTGGATCATCCCCCCAGCCTCTTCGCATGAGAGTGGATCATATCCACGCAGATGAAATTCACCCAATAACCAACTCTGTGGTAGATTCCATATGTATGGATCAACCCATAGGAGAATGATTCTCGTACGAGAACCTGATCCACATTCCCCCCCCCCATCCCCATCTTTCCATAGGAGGTTTGAACAACATTGAAATCACTTGCTAGACACGAGGATTTGTCCCAATCTTAGGTACTAGAATCATGAGATCAAACCATAACTAAGTCCTATCAGAGGCATTTTCTGAAGCATACGTTTTTATAAGAATGAAGTTCATGGAGTTTTTTAGGATTCTAAATCTTCAAATGCATGAATTGGGGAGACGAGGATAACACTGTGAGGTCAAGCCGAGAGGGCTCCTAGAGGCACTAGATCCGGCGATTGTGGTGACTCTTGTAATTTGTTACAAGATGCCAATTTTGAGCTTTTTTTTTTTTTTTTTTTTGCTAATGACGGGTATCCAAGCCTAATCCCGCGGGCCCATACGGACCTCACAACTGCATGGACCGAGTCATATCAGGATTGAATGAGAACCATTTAACTTTCACTGAAAGCAATGAAGAGCACTAAACACCCCTTTGTGAGTAGCCCAATATGCCAGATTTGAGCTATGACCCTTGAGATGATATTGGATTCTTTCACACTTGTCTCCATTAAAATAGCCAAAGCAATATGGCGATCCCTAAGAAAGCTTCTAGCAAGAGAATGTTTGATAGAAGAGTTTAATGTTTTGATGTTTTGAAAACAACTACTAGGGCAATGAGCAGGGTTTGAGGATCGAATCGGATTGGTATCCACCCTGTTTGATTCTCATTTTTGACCGATACCATATCACTGAATTAAGATTAAAAAAAAAAAATCACTTTTTTAGGTGGGAGAGAGCTTTGTAAAAAGCAACTTGGCTTTTGCACTAGCATAGGGACCAATGATAGCACACATAGAAGCATTAATAACGATGAAATTTTCTTCTTTCATTTGGGGCAAAACAGTCATTTTGCCCTCTCATGTATCTTGGCATAAGGGCGACGCTTCATTTTCTCCTTCTTTTAAATAATAACCAGGATATTCCTATTCGAGCCAGATTGTTACCAGATTGGTAACAAGAGCAATGTTGCATTGGCATCATCAGATTAGTTGTGGCTTTCCTATCTAGTAGCTGCCAATAGCTTTCAGCTATAATTCCAGGTCCATTTTGAAGCACAGGTTAGGGATGGCCAAACGGGGTCCATGTTTATCAAACTACCAATAGAAAAAAATTATTTAACTTATTTAAAATCTTTTGACACATTTATTATTTTTATCAAAAATTTATTTAGACGCACTGAATCAACATAAACAACTAGAAAAATACAATGATTCATGGGCATACATTGATTTGTGTCCGATCAAATTTGAATCTAAAATTTCTCTTATGATTAATTCATAAGTTATACAACCAGTACGAGGACATGAGCTCACAGTTCTCGTACGCTTTTTTTATGACATGCGTCGAGGCATCACGGTGGAGATAACGTTGTGTTATCATTATTGGGTATGTCTAAATGTAACCGACCCGGTTACAAAAACCTTGTAACCTAAATTATTGTATCCCTATTATTTTTTTATTTTGTGATTGCTTTTAAAGACAAAAAGGTAAGTTCTACCTCAACTTTTTGAATCGTTACTTTAATTTAAACGGCAAAACAAGGGGTACTTTTAGAATGAGTACACTCTTCCCAAACAATCCGAACAACCCCTCGTCCCAACTGATCTTCTTCCTCGCAAGTCTTTCTTATACCTTTTCTGGTTTTTATGGCATAAAGTTCTACAAGATCATCTCCAGTGAGTCAAGTAAAAGCTCTTTTTCTTCTCAGTGTGTCCAATGTTTTTCCAGTTTTTAGGGCTTAAAACTTCTGGTGGACTTCATTTTTGTTTTTTGAAGTCTGGAAAACAAAACATCATCCCAGAAATTCGTGTATCAATTATTTTGCAATAATTTCAATTATTGTGCATCAGAGATGAGGTCAGTAAAATAATTCTAATCATCTCTCTCTCTCTCTCTCTCTCTCTCTCCCCAAAGAAATCAATTGTATTAAACATGCTAGTGTTTTCAAGAAAGTTAAAATCTAAGGAAGATGACAAGTGGTAATATTGTAGGTTTGGTACTATTATAATGATGACATGTGAAATTTTGTGATTATAATATATATTATAGGTTGATTCTAAGGGTTTTGGGACTGATTCTGGTCAATTCCAATTTGATTTAGATTTGGATTGGTATTGGCAGCTACTGATTTGATCTCTGATTCTGTGTTTAAAATCGATTATAAGGTTTATAGGACTAGATCGTGGGTTTTAAGATTTGAGGGTGATTCTAGGGTTTTTTTGTCTGATTTTGAATCGATTTGGATCCGATACCAATCCGAATCAGTTCCAAGGATTTAGGGGACGGTATCAGTATAGGTACCGATCCGAATCAAATGGGAACGATGGGTATCGGTCTATTTTACTCCTGATTTTTATAAAAGGTACCATTTTTTCCTAGTTTACCCCTAAAATGATCTTGATAACTGATTTGGATCAGTATCAATCTCATTCGATATGTCCAATACGATCGATCCCAAACCGATACTTGAAACCATGATCAGTTCAATCTCCAATTCCAAGTTTAAAATCCCTAGTTGATTTGGCTAGTTCGGATCAATCTCAATTCCGAACATTATAGAATGGCATATCTAGGATTTTTGGGATTGGGCTGTTGGTTTTTAGAATTTAGTGTCAATTCTAGCATTTTGTGACTAATTCGGATATAATCCAAACTTGAATCATTAGGGACCAATTTACTCTTTGATTTTGAGTTAAAATTTTGGTATTGGCCGATTTGGATTAGAATTGGTAGTGAACTATCCAACTCTGGCAATTCTAGAACGATCAATTTAGAATTGGAATCACTATAAGGATTGTTTTGATACTCAATTTCGAGTTTTAAATCATTGGTTGAATAAACTAATTTCTATCCAAATCGACCATAGTAATCTCTATTCAGGTTGTTTCAGAATGACCGATTATAAGGTTTTTGTTATTGATTCGATTCATTTCTAATTTTGGTCAGTTTGATCAAGATTTTATCTAGTATTAGGCCAAACTAAAATCAAAGTTCAATTTCAATTCAGACCGGTTCGATTTTTATTGAGTTGACTTAATGGCCTCTTATAGTTAATATGTTCTCTTTTAGTAAATTTTTAAGTTGTTATAAGGTTTTTTACGGTTTCGATTCACTTGATCTGGTCCAATTTGATTTTTTGTCGATTTGATAAAAACTCAAATCGATAAAGGTTCGTTTCTTTCATGTTTTTCTTGATTAGTCCAACCCGCTCGGACTCAAAATGCATACCTTTACTCATAACAATAGACCCAATCACCCAACGGTTGGTATACTTTTTCTTCTTCTTTTTTTTTTTTTTTTCAATCTCATGTTGAACTTTAGAGAGATGAGGAGTTGAAATTTGAGATTTCAAATGTAGTGATGGGTCTATTTGAAGATAGAATTCCATTTCTACCATTTTCTTGACACGGTCATAAAAAGTGGTGCAACAGTTTAAAATTTTTATTGAAAATATATATACATGAAATTACTTTTTAAATCCCCTTGAATCAATCATCTCTTTCACATCACAGGACTTTTCCGTAATTTAGAAGTGAGTTATAACCCTTTTGCACTATTAGACAAACCCATCACTATTCGATGAAACTTTAAGTGGGACCCACCAAACTTCCTCCTCCTCTCCTTCCACCTCTTCTTCGACGAACGCAACATCCCACCGGCCACCGCCCTTTTCTCCCTCCCTCCCTCCCTCCCTGCCTGCCGCTTCCTTCTTCCTCTTAGTTTACCTACAACCGCCCCGCCTCACACTGTTCTCTAACCTTAATAATTTATAGTATGTACCGGAGGATCATCCATGGGCAGTAGTAATTTACAGTTTCTTTGCACCCCAATCTTGAAGTATCACAGAAGCAACGAAGTGTTCACTTGGTGCCTTCAGGAAAAATCTACTGTGTATGCGAAACAGGCCTCACAATCCTTTGCTTTTGAGAGAGAGAGAGAGAGAGAGTGCAAGAGAAGCTGCTCTGTCACAGTTAGCATTGTTATCATTCTTTTCCGTCAGTGATCCTGAACGCCTGTCAATTTTATTTGCCCAGAAAGAGCCAGTCTTCCCTGTTTTGGTCCTAAAACAAGCTCAATGTTAAGCTTGATGATGGAACTTTCCATGGTACAGGGGTGCTCCCAAATCTGTTGTCCCTAACAGGACCAAAATCGATGGGAAAGTAATGCCTTTCAGTAGCTCTCAAGTTCCCAAGGTTCATCACATCGTCATAGGATCCATCGTATCTCTGCTCTATCACTTGCTCCACCAACTTATACACTCTTCATCTCTTATTTCCATAGAATTCTGGGAGCAGAAATTTTCTGTTCATAACTCCCAGCTGCTCTATTCTTTCTCCACCGGGTCACTCGCAGTGATTTTTTCACACGGCAGCACTCAAGTCCACCATCTCGGATGGGATGGGTTTGCAGAGGAGGGAGACAAGAGGGGGTGGAGCGGAGGTTGCGAGAGGAAAAAAGGATGAGGGTAAGGCAGGGTTGCAGGGTCGGGGTCAAGGAAGGTGCAAAAGACAGTAGAGGGAGGAACAGGGACCAGCTAACATTGTTTTTGCATCTATTACATTGACTCAGATTTTCTGCACATAAAGACGTCAAAGAAGCTCATTAATTGCACATAATATCTCCAAGGAAAGAAAAAAAAAAATATCCCACCTCAATTTCAATATTTCAGTTTTTTTTTTCGTTGAATAGTCAGGAGAACAATTTTAGTCCATGGATTTAGAATCAATTTTTTCTTTTTATTTAATAGATTTTAAATCTACGGATCAGTGTCGTACGAAAACATTCTCGTACATGAACCTAATCCGTTCCTGTGGTAGGAAGGAAAATAATATATCACTGCATATAAAGTACCAGGTTATTCTTGTTAAGAAACTGCATGTGGTCTTCGAAGACGGTAGGAGAGAAAGCAAACAGCAAGTGTTCTCACTCTTCAATCATATGATACAATACACGTTTTACCAAAGTCTAGGGTGTGCATAGTTGCCTACTTAGGGGTCCTTGGTCATTGCATCTTGTAAACAAGTTCACATGCTAATGGATTCTGTGAACCTCTTACACTGCATGAGGCGCCAATTATCAATCCTTGCCAACTTGTCTCCCATATATTTGTATATATCTTAATTATATTTGCATTTATCTCAATCACTTTATATCTTTATCAATTTAGCAATATTACCTCTTGTAATCTCTTGCCTTTTTTATCCCTCAATCAATGGGATCTCTTGACATAATTTTATATATATAAGTTTGTTCACATACAGTAAATAATATATCTTCAATTCCATTCAAAGCTCTAGTTTTATCTAATACAATGAAAATAAAATAAAACAAATGGGCTACGGGTGCAAGTACGGGAAACTAGAAATCCAACGTAGCTCGAGGGCTCTTGTACGTGTCTAGTCCAACCTTGGGATGGGAAAATTCAAGAAACGACCCAGGCGAAACAAGTTCAACTTGTTTCGCCGTTTCTGAAAATGACTTGTGGTAATTCTTTTACTAATTACCATCGACTTCTAAAAACATGACTTATAAAACTACATGATTGCCCACTTTTAGGTTTCTCTTTACAAAAATACCCATATCAAAAACTGGTTTGAGTTGACAAAAATACACAAAATAGTGTCTCTCCCTCATAACATATGTTTTTCTTCCACTTTTACCCCTCACTGCCCTCTCCGGTGATCGCAAGAAGTACTCCCTTTCGAAAGTTGAAGCAGAGCCTGAACAAGTGGGAGAGATTGAGGACAAGTGAAGTGAAATTTTGTCCTTCACCCCTTCTCCGATCACCATGTCTGCCCCTTGTAATCCCCCCACCCAGCCTCGGGGTCAGTCAAATCCTCCTCTCTTTACTATGTTAATAGGTCATTGTCAACATCACGACTGGTCCAACGGCAAGCCTCACCATGGAAAGTGAGGGCATCCAATGGGTTTGATGACGAGGATACTCACACCTCCTGCAACCCTTCTGCCCCCTGCTACCCTCCCCGCCCCACCTCTAGATAAATCAAAACCTATTTCTTCATTTTATTTTCATTTCTCCCTTCCCCTGTTAACCCAATGCACTGGTTTTATTTCCATGTTTCCCTACACTCTGCTTCAAGGAGGAGGAGATGGGGAATAAGACGAAGAGGACCTGGAAAAGGAAGTGGGGGAGGCAATAGGTAGAGACAATGGAAATGGACACCCACCCGCCCCTCTCTTCCCTACAACCCCCCAAACAGCTCATATTATAACAGAGCAAGTAAAACTTAAGAGTTTTCAACATCTCGGAGAGTACATGGATATTAAACATCGACCCTCCATTGTTAGAGGAAGCCAAACAGAACATGTATACACAAAGAAGGAAAAGCTGAAACAGAGATGATGTATTTGTTTATTAATTTTTTTTTTATCAAACGGAACAATTTCACGGAATTGCATAAACCCTAATCATAAAAGCTAAGCAATTCCTGCATAAACCTAACACACAATGATACAATTCGCAAAGAAATCCAAGAATTGAGATTTTTACATCTCGGAGAGTACATGGATATTCGTGGTCCATCCACTCTTATGAGAAAGAAAGTTATATATTAAAAAAAAAAATCCTAAAAGCGATTGGATTTTTACAAGCGGGAACACAAAAGCAATCAAAACTTGTTTTCTCTCAGCCTAGCTGAATTGCTTTTGTGGTCGTCAATAGGATTTTCCATAGATCTAAAGGATGGGCAACGGATAACATGCTGCAACCCAAAGGACTATGTTTATTAATTTTTTTATCCTCACGTAGAACTTGAAAATTGGGCAGATTGTTGTACTCTTGGGGAGCATTGCTGGATTTGAGCTCATTGAATCGTGCTTTATTTCTAGTGACCACGATTGGGAGGACGATGAAGGAGAACAGCTCACCCTGCCATCGCGTCATCCACAACAGTTGGAGAAGGGAGAGATCGTCGTCGTTGGCATCATCCACAACAACCAGAGATGAGAGAGGAAAAGTAGTGGGGAGTCTGGGGACTAGGGAGTAAGGAAAGAGGGGCAAATTTGTCAAAAAGCATAGAAACAACACTTTTTTGAGTAGTTTTGTAATAGGAATCTTTATTTTGGGCGATTTAGTTGACTTAGACATAGGATGAGTAATTTTGTAGAGGGAAATCCAAAAATGAGTAATCATGTAAGAAGGAAGAGAGGGTCTTGATAACCCTCTCATATCTATGGTTGCATAACTATACATCTTGGACAGACATAATATGTTAATTCCAAACAAAACGTCAACATTATTGATATCTTCTGCGATCACCGACCTAAGGGAAAAATTATTGGATAAGCTATTCACGTTATAATCAAAGGTAATTGTGTCTTATTATATGCCAATTATATGATGACATGACAACCTTTGGAGATCAACGCTTGGGACATTCTCTTTGGGATGAAGGCAAGCAATAGACGGAGGATGGAGAATGCAAGAGATATAAAATGACTCTACGGAGATAAAAGAATTATTTTTCAAGAGGAACACCAAATCGTGGCCTTGAAGCGTAATACCCCTTTTGTTAGATGTCATATTATTTTGTTTAAAACCATTTTTTGGCTCAGGCCTTCGATTGATATGATTCTCCTATTTATAGTTTAGCCACTGGAGCTTTGAACAATAAGTTTGACATCAACAATATTAACCATGACATTGATGTTATATCTTATATTTAATAATGAATAGGAAAAAAACTATACCCATTTCATTCATATACTTGCATAACCACACCCACTACTGACAATACTTATAATGTACACAACTGGCTACCTCCTTCCATCAAACCAGTGCCCTAACATTTTTATAATTATCCTTGTCCTCAAGGTTAGCAAAGAGGAGGGGGTGTTTGGGATATTTACCCTGCCTGGACTCAAATCCTCTATGATGAGTGATGAGTAGCAATGAAAATCTAATGGTTGGGCGGACCTGACATACAACTCAGTCGATAAATCTCACTGCCTTGCAGTAGAGGATTTTGATGCTACCCCACCCCCGTAGAACCATCCTCCTCCTTATTACCAACGTCGTCTTTAAACTCTTCCGAATCAGACTTTAATAAATAGTTAGTTTTTTATTTAAAAAATAAGACTTCAATAAACAATTTTATTTTGATTTCTATGAAACTGTTTCGGAACGGCGTAACTGTTTCATAAACGGCTCGATTTTGGTTTCTACCACTAACGGTATGAACCCAAAGAACCATACCATTTAACGGAAACCGCACCGTCTAACTCCCAGGCAGCTTAAAACCGTTTTCCTTTCCCACTCTACCGTTACAGACGACGGGCTTATTCGCCATTACCAGTTCCAATAAAGAGGAAGCTGGGATCCCACTCTGCCTTCAATCGTTACCTATTCTCAATGGCGATCTCTACAAGCTCTACTTGCAGAAACCCAACTTCTCTTTACAATTCTTTCTTTTCTTCCTCTAATTCTCCTCGGATTCCCTTCAAATTTGAGAAATACCAGTCCAGGCGTTCCTCCATTAAACCTGCTTTAATTTCCTGTGTTATGACGAGAGAATCCGTTCTTCAAGTGGAGGAGAAAGAGCAGAAATGGAATAATTTTCAGAGACCGGATTCGTTCGGTCGGTTTGGAAAGTTTGGAGGGAAATACGTTCCAGAAACCTTAATGCATGCTCTGACGGAGCTTGAGTCGGCGTTCAAGTCACTTTCAGGGGATGAGGAATTCCAGGTTTGTTCATTCAATTGTAATTTTCCGTTCGTGAATTTTATTCTTTTCCCATTTCGAATTTCATTGCGGTTCTTTATTTTAATATCTATTAATCCTTTGATTCCCTTGTAGAAAGAACTAGATGGAATTTTGAGGGACTATGTTGGGCGGGAAAGCCCTCTCTACTTTGCGGAGAGGCTTACAGAGCACTATAAACGTCCCAATGGTGAAGGGCCTCACATATACCTGAAGAGGGAAGATCTCAATCACACAGGGGCTCACAAGATCAACAATGCGGTTGCCCAAGCTCTGCTTGCCAAACATTTGGGGAAAACACGGATAATTGCTGAGACGGGTGCTGGTCAACATGGAGTTGCAACAGCTACTGTATGTGCTAGGTTCGGTTTGCAGTGCATTATCTACATGGGTGCTCAAGATATGGAGAGGCAATCCCTTAATGTTTTCCGGATGAAGCTTCTTGGAGCTGAGGTTTGCTATCACCCTTAATTGAATTGTTCCATCATTTTATGGCTTGAGCTTTTTAGTATTTCTTTGGGTGATCAAGTATTCTTTTGCATTCCATATCTCCTGAGAAATCATTTTTTGTCCGGAATGGATATTTGTTTGATTGATGATTCAGACTGGAGTGATTGATGAGTAGATGATATTAATTTTTTTATTTTTTTTATTACTGTTAGACCCTGGGTGAGATTAAAAAGTGCTACAATGCTCAAGGCCATGGTGTTTTATGACTAAGGATTGATTCTGAACCTGCATTGCCTTTTTTTTTTTTTTTTTTTTTTTTGTTTTTTTTTTGTTGGGGGGGGTGGGGGGGTTGGGGGGTGGGTGGGGTTGGGGTGTGGGGGTGTGGAGGGTTTTTTTCATAACAATTCTATTGCTCGTGTGTGAAAATTCCCAGATTTCTCATGTAATTCCACTTCCTAGTAGGATATGTAATTATAACATCTCTTATGTAGTCCTTACAGCAAGCAGTGATTATTCAGTGCTTTTGAGGAGTCCATCAGTTATCTACCTACTTTTCGCTGAAGACTGTGATCTGTCTTTATGGAATTGAAGGGTTCTCGTGGAATCCAAAAGGGCTCTAGGTTTTGGCCACTACACCCTCTACTCATGTGTTAAATTTCAGCCCTAAGCACTGGTCAATGCAGCAACATACAACACTTTTTTGGGCTACTTTTCAATAAAAAGTTCAAATAATTAGGGTTGAAATTAAAATTTTGATTATTCACAAATTTTGGCCCGCACTGTTGAGCTGGACTTTGAAACTTTACATACGGCCAACAAGATGGTCCTCTATGAATTGGACAGTACAGATTGGCCAGATCAGCTCTCCATGTGGCTGATTTCAGAGTGTCCATCCACAGAGAAATCTTGGCGAGCCACCTTAAAAACAATTTACATTTATGTTGGGATATGCAATGAAGTTATGTTATAGGGATGGTATTATTGAATGATTTTTACCTGAATAATGAATCTGATAAAATGGGAATTTCTTTTCTCCATCAATAAGTTATATCATTTAACTGAGAAAAGATGGGAATAGTTTCCAAAATCAATAAGTTTTATTACTCTTTATAATGCTTGAACTGTGACATGGTGCTAAGAGCATTATGCATGTTTACTGTTGAAAATTCCTCAACACTTCCTGCCTGTACAAACATGCACACTCACCATTTCTGGCAATCATAAGTAGAGCTATATCACAACTTGAGTTTCCATAATAACTGTTATAGTAAGTCAATCCAAGTTGCACTGGTCCGAATTGATGCTTTGTTGGCAAATGTGTTAATCTGAGCTGTATCAGTTTATGATAGCCCACGAATGTCCTGCCTGTACATTGTGCTGTCTTCTTTAATAGTTAATTTCCTCAGAAAACTACTACTAATCAGTGCCATTATAATCTCTTGAACAATTTTTACGTCCTTGAGACTGTATGTTTAACCTCTCTGGTTCATTTTTCATTATTTGTTTAGTAATTGATATCTTATTTTGGTTACAAATGAAGTTAATTTGGTCATCCTAGTCATAGTTCTATGAGTATCGATTTGGGTAAAATCACTCAACACTGAAATATTTGTGGGTTGCCTCTTTGAAACTAGAATATTTCAGTGATTTCATTTGAAATTTGTTGAAATCTGGTTGCATCTGGTTACCTCCTTGTGGTGCCTAACTGAATGTTCTGTTACATTGCTCAATCTGGGATGAAGGGATATGAATAAACCACCTTTGTTTTGTACTGTTTCCATACTGTTCTAATTTTTTTCTTATAATTTTATCTATTTATCTTTTTTTTTCTTTTGTTTTCTGGTCTAATTAGGTTAGAGCTGTACATTCTGGGACTGCCACACTAAAGGATGCCACTTCAGAGGCTATACGGGACTGGGTAACTAATGTTGAGTCAACCCATTACATTCTGGGTTCTGTTGCTGGGCCTCATCCATATCCTATGATGGTCAGAGATTTCCATGCTGTGATTGGGAAAGAAACGAAAAAACAGGCGATGGAGAAATGGGGTTGCCTGCCTGATGTGCTAGTTGCCTGTGTTGGTGGCGGTTCAAATGCAATGGGGCTATTTGATGAATTTGTTAATGATGCACATGTAAGGTTGATTGGTGTGGAGGCTGCAGGTTTTGGCTTAGATAGTGGTAAGCATGCTGCTACTTTGACAAGAGGGGAGGTAGGGGTGTTGCATGGAGCTATGAGCTATTTATTGCAGGATGTTGATGGACAAATAGTTGAACCACATTCTATAAGTGCTGGGTAAGAATATGAACTTGGTCTTTCCATGCTATTTGTTCAGCGTGTTTCTTGTGTGCTATTTTTTGCTTTGTGTAAATGATTACTTTGTGACATTAGGCTGGATTACCCTGGAGTTGGACCAGAGCATAGTTTTTTGAAAGATATTGGGCGTGCTGAATACTATAGCGTCACAGATGAAGAGGCACTGGAAGGTATATATGCTTTAGATCTGGATAATTTTCTGCAAACCAGTGACTTTTTTTTCTCCTGCCGGGGTGGGGGATGGAGGGAGAGGTATGCAGAGGGCCAAAGGGCAAAGTGAACAAGAAGCAACCCTCTAAACACCTTCCTTAGCCAGAAAATCAGCCATGGAGGTGGCTAATCATGGCTTTTCTTGGGATGGGATGTCCTGAGATTGGCTAAATAATATAGCTTGCCAGATAAACTGAGAGATTGCCTAAATTCGGCGAATTTTTGACAGAAATTATGCTACTTTTGGTTTCACCTCCTGTTTCGTTTTGGGCATGTCAAAACTAGCTGAACTATGGCTTGATATGTGGTTGAAAGGCTGTAAATGTGCTGAGCTTACTAGGAGTATGAGCTGAGGCTTCTAGGTGACATGGGCCGACCATGACTCAGCTCAGGCTCAGTTTACAATCTGCAAAACAAAGCTCAGGATGCATTTAAGTGAGTGAAGCAGAGGAAAGCGTGACTAATATTATTCAGAATCCTAGTCATGGTTACATAGTGGCTTTCACTTCATTGCTTGAAAATTGAAATGCTATTTTCTGACTGTAAAGCTTGTAATGCAATGTTGTATATATAGCTAGAAGTACTTCCTTTGTTCATGTTATAAAAACGTGCACAAATTCAATACACAATCTGGTTTCCCGTGTCATCTCCAAAGAATGACTTCTCAGCAGGATCAAGATTTTTTTTCTGTTGGTCATACTTACACTAATATTTAGACATTGAAATTGCTTAGAGGATGTGTTGAACTTTTTAGTTTTATGATGATCTAATGGTATTTAAGTCTCGTGGTTTGGCATCTGTCATCTTTTGGAGTTTAAGATGCAGGGAATTGAGGAGCTGGACCATAATAAAAAGGATGTTTTGCATCCTTTGTTGAATACAGCAGTAACTGGATTAGATCCCGATAAGCACTGTTTACCATCCCACCAGGATCCTTTTAATGTCTTTTTTGACTTTTGCAGTTTTGTATCTTCAATTTGTGAAGAATGTAAACTATGTTAGTCAAACCATGAGCTACGACCTGTATATAAGACCCTGGGTTTGATAAATTGAGACTCATATAATCCTGTCTGACAACTGGCTTGTGCGAGAAAACCAATGGATTAACACATAAAGTCAAAGTTATATTCTGTTCTGTTGGCTTGATTACATTATGACCTTAGGCAACTCTTTTGTTAATGTTTGCTTGCCATATAACAACAGATGAGAGTAGATCTGTTGGGATTTAATTTTTCACCCTGCATGAGTGTAGAATGCATTGATGGCTTATCAGGAGGCATATTTATTTATTTATTTATTTTGCACAATTGCAGCTTTCAAGAGAGTATCTCGACTTGAGGGCATAATCCCAGCTTTGGAGACATCTCATGCATTCGCTTATTTGGAGAAACTATGCCCAACACTGCCAAATGGAACTAAGCTTGTGCTTAACTGCAGTGGTAGAGGTGATAAGGATGTTCAAACAGCCATTAAATATTTGAAGGTCTAGAGGAGGTGTCTGATGTGGGTTTCTCTTCTAATTTGATTCGAACTTTGTATTTTCAGACAAGAACTGTTCTTCCTCCATGATTTTTCAAAGCAGAAACTTGTCTGAGAAATATATTTTTTTTTTGTCTTTTTGTTTTTTTGTTTTTTTGTTTTTTTTTTTTTTTTTTTTTT
>NC_056561.1:13664310-13677238 GCF_013358625.1 Macadamia integrifolia
TTTTTTTTTTTTATTATTATCATAATATCCTGTAACCATTATATATATATTAAAATACCTGGGATTGTTCTCACATTTTTCGGTTTTGCACGAGTATAATCTGTGCTTAGCTGTTGCATATACCTGCTTTCAGGAATGCTGATTATGACTGATAATGCTTCTATTCTGATCACAGTGGAGACTACATTTCATTGTAAGGCAGTGATTACTGTATTTGTATACAAATCGGATCCAACTATAGGATGTGATCACTGTTGAAACATTCCTGCATGCTTGCATCCAATCAGCTTTCTCCTTTATGTCATTTAAGGAGAAGATTCCAGATTTTGAGTGATTCTAATCCAATGAAAACTCTTCTGGAACAGTTAGGTTCAACCATTTTGGCAGCTTGCGGGTCAATTTATATCAGTTACCAGTAGGGATTTACTGGACAACTTTGATTTGTTGGATCATATCATTGGTGAAAACTGATAAGCCGACTTGTTCCTTTTTTTTTTTTGGGTACAAATAAGCCGACTTGTTCTACTAGCACCACAAACCATATATTACATGATCATTGCTAAAGTTACGTTGCATGTGGTTCTAAACAAGGCTTTTAAACTTGGAATCGGTCTTGTACCCAAAAAAAAAATTGGAATCGGTCTCAAAATCCCTAAAATAAGCCCACTAGATCTGAAAACCAACAATCTGGTCTCAAAAACCCTAAAACTGGGGTGAATCGGCAGATTTGACAGATCCGATTTCGATTTTTTGAAACAGTGGTTCTAAACAAGGTTGAAGTCTGGACAACGTATACTGCCCAAATTTTAGGAACCTCATGAACAGGGTTTAAAAAATGAGAATCAGATCAGGAACAACCCAATTCAGATCAGAATCAATGATCATCGATTTTCAAACCAATTCAGAACCGATTCAGAACCGAATCGACACCGACTACTTCGGTCACCAATTTCAAAATTTAAAACCTTGCTTCTTAAGGCTGAATATTTAGTGTAACCAGTGCCCAACTCTGCTTGAAGAGCGGGCACCAGAAAATCAAAGGATCGACTTTTGTCACATAGGTGTGTGAATTTGTCATCTTTGCAGATGCCAAGATTTTCCGAGGGTAAGTTAAATAGGAAATGAATGCCAAGGTCAAGTGGTAAAATCCTCTTTGTACATTCAAGTTGCCACCTGAAGTGAATTAGATTCTTGTTATCACAGCCACAAACCCTCAGCATGCTTTTTCCAGATAACACAGTTCCGCATCAATAGGATATCCAACACCAACCAATTGAATCAATTACCACGTCAATAAACATGGTAGATTTCTTCCCAAGCTTCTAAGAACATACATCATAAATTCGTTAGATTCCATATGGACATGTTACAGATCATAATAAATGAATCAAGTGCATTTCGAATAAGTGTTGTTTGTTTTCCTTGCTTAATGTAATGCTCAAGTCCATAACATTCTCCATATGCTCTGCAGTTAGAAAGTCTCACATCATCGCATTGCAGAAGGGAAATCAAGGCTACGGACTCAACTGCTCTAGTAAGAGTAAAGACAGTCCAGAGGCTTGAGGCTTGAAACAACCCAGGGACTAAGGTTTTCCATTTAGAGAAGATAAACATAGGAGTACTTGTGACGTACAGGTCCGGAAGTAACAGAAGATATGGAGGGATCTGGTCTTTTGAAAATTAGAGAAGCCATAGATCTGAAGTAGATGAGGTAAGAACTCAAAATCCTGCCAATTACCAATTATACTGGTTTAGATAAGAGGAAACAAAGGAACCTATCAACAACATACCAATGGGTTATATGTTCCCAAAGACATTATTATCAACCCCCAAAACTGAAAACAGATACAGATAATTTTAATGTAAATGAATCACCAAAACTCCTAATCTATCCAGCTGTATAGTAATACTATTACTAATAATCTTTCTTATTCCTATTGACAAGAAGAAACTCCGTAGCACCAAAATCCCAATATTCTTGGGCCATAAAATTGAGTTTTATCAACAGCTCTAGTCAATCTCACCAACCATTCTTTTTCCTTCACGCTGATACAAGGAAAAAGCTAAGCTCTCTACTCCTGTTTCTTACTGTTTCGCCTGCACAAGTACAAAATAACATACTAATTAGTATCAACAAGAAGCAATATATATCATGTCTTCATGCAGCTTCATGCATCTCATGAACTCACCATATCATTACCATCTACATTAGAAGATGGGGGGTGGGGGAAGTAGCAAAGTAAAGCTCTAACGCACATAGTATTCCAATGGAAATGAGAATGGAATGAAATGAAATGAGCATAAGCTTAAGCTCATCCTATATGTTAGAACTCTGTACAATGATTTTTGGTTAATTCTTGTCCACAATTTAATTGGGATCCAAACCTAAAGCCAATAAAGAGTGTACCTAGTGCACAAGGCCCCCACCACTGTGGGGTCTGGGGAGGATCCAAACCTAATTGAATGTGATGTTAAAATGACGGCTACTTTACAACAATGCGATGTAGTAGACTTATATCTGCATAACTTGAAAATGGACCACGAACTAAAAAGAAATATGTGCATCGATAAAACCAGTGTTCTTTCTGTAATGTTCCCCCATCTCCAATGGAGCAGGAGTCGCTAGGAGATAACGCATTGCAGTTATGTTTTATACCAAGGAATGCCATCAAAGGCATACAAGAAAACATCATTTTGACCACATATCTGGTGAGACATTTCACTTTGAAAAAGATGGAAGGGGTATTTTAGTCCTTCTATTTTTTGCCACTGGCATTCTAGTCCACTAGAAACAATAAAATTATTAACAAAATTTTCAACAGTCATAATCAATTCAAAAAGAAAACGTTAACTCACCTGGGAATAGAGGAAGGTTCCAAGGACTGCGATGGCAGCTCCAAGGGCGTTGACGGGTTGGACAGGTGTGCGGAAGATGATGATGGAGGAGACAATGACGGAAATCCTCTTCATGGTGTTTCCAATGCTAAACGTCAAGGGTGAGATCTCATCCAAGGACATATATGAAACCTGATTGTACAAGTGATAAAACACACTTTGTGCTGCCACCCACCTATCATGAATAATTCAGAGCCACACACCCACCCAAAAAAAAAATCATATTTCTTTAGTAAGATGCCAAAGGAGAAAAGAAAGTTCAAAGGTTTAAACCAACAGATAAGAACAAGGAATGAAAATGAGACCAAAGGATGGAATATATCATGCTTCATTAAAAAAGACACCAGCATTGCTTCCTCAATTCTTCACAATTGGCCAAAATAAGACTGATTAATGAATTGACATTTCTAACACCACAGCATAATAAAATGTGCAACTGGAGATGCATATCTTCACAGGGTAACTAGAAACTTCAGTGAATTAACTAGAAATCGTGGCAACATTTAGATATTTCCACCAAAACTTCAAGCATTGGATGCAAATCTTATTCATACTAGTGCTCCTTAATGCATGGTACAAAAATCTAGAGTATTCTGAAAAAGACTAGAAATCCCATTAATCCTACCTTAGATTACTTTTGACATAAGGAACACATGAACAATGACAATGGATAAATTATCATAATCTCCAAATTAGTTGTGTTGGAACTCTAGAAGGAACTCTAGAAAGAACCGTCATAGGTAAGACCCCTCATCATATGCATACTCTATGTTTAACATCATGACTCAGTTTTGTGAGACTAGGATTCTCTACCGTACCCCCAAAACCCAAGGTCCAAAAATCATTCACTAGGTAAAATATGCCTTCTCTTACAACCACCACTTCTATAAGTACTACTACTACAACTCCTATTTTAAATTTTAGAATTTAGAAAATCTTAGCTGCTACTACCTTGGAAGATTTGAAACTGATGATTTTTCTCAAGATCTAGAGTAAGGGTCATTACTCAGTGCTGGTCCCGCCTATATGGGGTCCAGGGAGGGGCAAGTTTAGAATCGGTCATAACCTTCAGAATTTTTTGTGCAAAGTGACCACCCTCAAGCCTTAGGCCATGGGTAATTTCCCTGGCAGCTCAAACATTTTATCACCCCTTGCTTAAGATCTAGAATAGTTTAATATAAATAAGAATATGCATCAAGAGGAAGGTTGATCAACTGTTAATCATATCAAACGGACATGAATGCATAGACAAAGCAGTAGCACCGACATACAATACAAGCAAATGACGGGTAGGTATGTGTAGCGATTACCATATTAAATTGGGTCCAATCTGAGAGATCGCTTTCTCCCAGCCAGCTACCCATAATTGTGGACCCTCCACAGCAATTGCGAAGGGAGTGAGAATCAGCAGAGACATTATGGACAGACAAGCATAGTAATTCATGCCACTGACAGACTTTCCCTTCATCCCTCTCTTTGAGAATATGTTCCGGAACACAAACGCCAGATTTGATATCATAGCCCCCATAAACCCTAATGACCAAAATTTAAAATTCAGGAAACTAACAACAATAGAAGAGAAAAGAAATCAAAAAATGCAGAAGATGTAAATTAGGGGGAGGAGACTCGATTCTGAGCAAAAATATAATCTTCTTACCAATCATATTGAAGTTAAGCTCCGTCACAGCGGCAAGAGCACAGCCGCCAATAATTGGGACAAGTGACAGATATACCGAAGCTGGAAAAGTTTCACCCAGAAGAAATCTAGAAACTAAGACGCTGAACGCAGGTTCACCACTCTTGATGATGTGAGTGAACGAAACCGCAACCTTCGACATGCTCACAGTAGCAGCAACATGTCCGATGGTATGTGCCACCGCAACCTACACAACACAAACCAAAACCAACGAGAGAACAATAAGACCAAACTCCCAAAGAGAAAGCAAATCAAAAGAATCTAACTCCCCAAAAAAAAATAAAAAAACAAATAAAAGAATCTAAAGCCCTTAAACCTACCGGGAAAAGAGTTTTCCAGAATTCCAAGTCAGTTTTGGGGGCTTCAGCAATCCGAAGAGCCCAGGAGATAAGCATAATCAGCGATCCCGCAGCGAGAGAGAGTGTGGAGGTGAGCCATGGGAAGGGGTACGCGTTAAGCACCTTCTTGTTGTATATGTTGAATACAACGTTCAAAGCCCACCAAGTTGCAAAATAGATACCAATTTTCAGCTTCTGAGCTGCGGCCGCTTTTGCTTGTTGCTGATCAGGTAGTTCGATCGGTTGTGATCGATCTGCTTCATAGGCTTTGCATTCCACAATAGGCTTCCTAGCCTTTGCACTCTCCGAAGATCCAAAAGCTTCGATGGATGAAATATACAGCGGTTTCCGAGCAGAGAGGGCGGAATTGGAGCATTTTGGCACTGATAGAGAGGGAAGCGAACAGGATTGCGGACGCAGTCCTGATGCCTTCGGCCGAAGCCGTAAGAGATCGGGAACACCAAGGGCAGCCGGTGAATGCTTCACTGAGCAGATCATGACGGATACTCTACCAACAAACTATTTGAATTGATATAAAATTTCCGTACAAAAAACTTACAATTCCGTGATCGCTACGGAGTGATCAGGAACTGACTTCACCGATCTATGATCCACCAGATCCAAAAAAAAAACTAGGCCGATCTTCAGATTGAGACTCAAAGAGGTAACAGAACCAAAAAAAAAAACAGAGGATGTAATCTCGACGAATTCCCGAAGCAGAAATCTTAGAGCCAACCAACTGAAATCTGAAACTGCGACGTGTTCTTCCCGATCTTTTCGGCGTGAATCTCGATAAAAAACGAAAACGATCACAACGATTGTTCGAATGTCGACAGAAGCAGAGCAACGTCGACGGTCGACGAAGAGGAAATCGAAACGATGGGCAAGAGAAAACGGAAAGAGAGGACAGCTTAGAACAAAGAGAAGAAAGCAGATCTTCCTCTCTTCTCTGTTTCGTATCGTATCTTATATTTATATCGTAGGAGCAGAGAAGGAGACCGAGCTTTCAGCAATGGAAAAGTCGAAAGCGAGAAGAAAGTTAAAAAGCCGAGGTGAGCGGCAGAGAAACGCAAAGTTTTTGCAATGTCTCAATTAAGTCCTTTACAATTTCTATAATGACCAAAAAATCCTCAGGGAACATAAGTCGTATCGTAAGTTCGTAACACTCTTCGTCATCGCCAGGAAAAAAAAAACCCCTTAGGACTCGCCGACGTAGCAACCTTGTTTACGGACCACGTTATCGTCCACCCGCAATGGAGGGTTGTGGGGTCTACAAGCCCCAAAAGGTCGACCAGACTAGAACTCGACCGTATTATTACCACGTGGTTTTTGCCGTTGAAAAGTCAAAGCGATGGATGGCTAAGATTTGATCAGGACGAGGGGTAGGGGCAGGCCGAACGATAAAGGACACCATTTTAGACCGGACATATAAACCGAGCGGAGTCTGGGGCTTTGTATGATAATGTTTCATTTCTATGCGAAGTGTTTTTGAGTTAGAAATATTTTTTAAGTTTCTGTACTTGAGGAGTACTTTTGCAAGATAGAAAATGCATTTTAATGTTAAAAAAACACCTCTCTCTCTCTCTCTCTCTCTCTCATTCACTATCCCTTCCATATTTGATGACGTTCACAAATCTTGAAACCTTAATACCCCTTGGCCATTAGGAGCTCTTTAAAATTGAAGGTTTCTATTATTCAATTAAGAAGAAAGATGATAGTGGCAAGCTTTGCTGGAATTGTAGAATATCAATTTCGACTTTGATTACTATCGATTCTTAGAGAAGGGAAGGACGAATGTGGGATTGAGAGAGGGTGTGGGGTGAGAATTGCAAAGATAAGAGGTGTGTAGAGAGAGATGAGTGAGATCGAGATCTTGCTCTTCTTTTTTTTTTTCGTTCCTTCAAATGTATTCTGATAATACAAAAATATATTTCATTTTTATTTTTACAAATAATTTCCAAAGCCTAGTTCATTCCTAAAGAAAAAAAAATTGTACCAAACAAATTTTAGTATATCTTGACGAGAGAGATCGAGATCTTGCTTTTCTCATTTTGGTCTTTCGAATGTGTTGTGAAAATACAAAAATAGATTTGATTTTGGTTCTCATCTATTCCCAAAGGCCAGTTCATTCCCAAAGAAAAAAGAATCCAGGTACAAAACAGTTTTTATGTGATTTTTATTTTCATAGAACAGACGAACAAGAGAAAATGTTCCAGGATCATTACCAAACACTACATAGAGACTCGCACAAGTATAGAGCTATAGACTCGTACAAGTACAGATAATAGGTTATAGGCCTAATACAAGACCATGGACAGTGAAGTAATTTGCATAATAGGGAACAAAATTATAATCGACTAAAAGATTCTTAGGTCTAAGGAGGTCTAAGGTCTAAGGTCTAAGGTCTAAGGTCTCAGGTCTCCCAGGAGCCATGTGATGAGTTAATGGGTCACGCTTACCTTTCTTTATCTTTTATTTTTCATTACAAGAATTGGTTCCATGGGTGAAGGGTGGAATTTTATTTTATTTTTCTAATTTTATACTTTTAACGGAAAAGAAAATATTTAGTTTTGGAGAAAATAGTATTGGTTAATTGCCTGTGTGCATAGAAAGCTGAAACCTGAAAAATAGATGAAAAGGAAAGCCAGCGAAAGGAGCGTTTGTTTATTGGGAATTGAAAATATTGAAAAATGCAACGGTGGGGGTTATATTGGGGTTGTTGTTTGGTGGTGGTGAGAAGTGGGAAGTAGTTGAAGAAGAAAACAAATATCAAGTTGTAGGCGGGGTTGGGTGAGTAGAACAAGTAAGAATCAATCCCATCTAATAAACAGAGAGAAATAGATAGAATCCAGTTGATGTTCATGAGGCATTAGCCATAGTACAACCAAACAACAACATCAACAACAATGATGAACTAGTTGTTGGCTACTTGACTACTACTTAATACTCATGAGATGGAGAGGTTAGGAGGGAAGAACAAACACCGAACACGTGTTAGTTTTGTTTCATGGTGAGTGAGTAGGTGTTACTTGGTATGTTTCCTAAATATCAAATGGGCAAGCGTCTTATCCCTGCGTGGTGGGGGCGTGGTGGGGGCATGGTGGGGTCCACAGGAGAGATTGGATTTGTTGCATGTAAGATCACTTGATCGAATATTTGAACATTTATATCTTTCTCATTTTTTATCATTATAGTGGTGAAGAGGGATACATTTGAAAGCAAATGAATAGGTATTGGATGTTCACATGTACAATTCAAGTGATCGTACAAGTAACAGATTCAATTTCTCCATAGGGACATGATTGTCATTGTGCACTCCTTATGTCTATGGCACTGAACCACACTTTAACAAAAAACTTTACCTTATATATAAAGGGAGAAGGTTCTCTAAACGACATTGTGATCTATATCAATGCAGGACGAATGGGGCATTAGTAGAAACATCAACGCAGGGTGGATTGATCATTTCATCTCCCATTGTGTTAAAGTGTAGAGATCACATTATGATTTTATTTTTTTTTAAATTCCAATATTTGAGCTCGTGATTTGAGGAATCGGGATTGAATCAAAATTGGCCATAATTATAATTATTCGTATTTCATTTTACTTGTTTAGGCCGAATCCAGTCCATTCTAATTAAATTCTTGACCAATTTCGATTGATTTTGACTGAATTAGAATCGAAATCCTTGAAGAAACAATATATGTGCCTATGTATTAGCGTTTTGTTGAACCGGATTGAAATTGTTCAGAATTCCAGTTTTGATCAATGCACTCTTGATTCCTAGTCATTGGCCAATTCTAGTCGATTCTTAAACAATTCTAATTGATTCCGACTGAATCAAAATCTATGGAAGCCAGGGTTTGGAAAATCGGATCAACCAATCTAGATTTTCTTTATGTCGATTATGACCTGGATTAGACCAATTTGTATGGAAATTAGGGTTTAAATTGTTTTCCATCGTTTCTGATCCAATTTTAGCTTTTCCAGTAGCCAGAACTAACCTAGATCCTGATTCTAGGTTTTTAAACCCTGATAGAGGCGGATTACACTTATATAAACCATGTTTGTGCCTGTGCATTAGTTTTTAATTCACCCTAGATCATGATTTAAGATATTGGATTCAATCTACATAGATTCATATTGAACAAAAATACCCCTAATTATCATTAAATTTTTGATTTTTTATCCTAATTACCTTCCATCAGTATCAATCCGTCAGCGATATGTTTTCGATACTGATCCAATCCAATCAATAAATTGATCCGATCCTATTCCTCAAACCATGCCCTAGATTCACCCTGCCTAGTGCTTCTTTGTTGAAAAAAAAAACTTTTTTCTTTATTCATCATCTTACCCTTTGCTCTGCATTATACACATTTTTTTAATCTCCCAACCTTGTCGTCTTTATGCAGTTGGATTGGAATCAAATTTTCCTGGGGATTTGCTGATTTGTACTGTTATCAATCAGTCAACAAGATTCCCAATCTTATCCCTAATATAAAGAAACTTTAATTATGAAAACAAAAATAGCCGATTTTTAAGGTTTGGAAAGACTGGATCTTCAGTTCACACGTTAATCTTACAAAAAAAAAAAAGTTCTCATGGGATTCAATCTCTCTAAAAGATTCCATTTTTGTGGGGCAAAAGCTTCTCAGTCTGCATAGTTACCCTAAATATATTTATAGAAAAAGAGCGTTGGGTGCTTTCCAAACGAGTGTCAGTGGAGGGTTGGTTAGGTCCTAGGTGATAGTGTGACGAAGTTGGGCCTGGAATCTAGACTCTGGCGTTTGGCTTTTAAAAAACCTCTTATCGATGGTCCGGATGATATATTCCTCTACTTTGATGTGAATATATTCCCATACACTCTACGTGTCCACTGTCAAGTGGACTGTGTTCCAAAACAAGTTTTTTTATAAGAGTTTTCATGATAAGTGGAAAAAAATAGATAAATATAAGTGAAATAAAAGGGTAAAAGAATCACACGTACAAGTATATTAGCATTTCATACTCCATATCAATCTTGAGAAAAAAAAGGGTGCATTTTGGTTGGTACCGTTCCGCCATATATGGAGGTCACCACTGTTATTGTAAAGAGAGGAAAGAATATGTCAATGATTCAATGATTGTGAGAAAATAGTACATCAACATGGATGAAAATTTTGATTTTAGTGAGAGTGGGGTAGTAATTCTTTGGGTTCTTGTATCTAGGTGTAGGAGCCACATGATAAGACAATTTGTTAAAATGTCCCTATGCCACTAGTGTAAGGGGGGAGGGAATCTCTAACACCATACTCAATGGCAATGCATGAAATAATATTATTCATATAGATTCGTTTTTTTTGGTTGATTTATCCATATAGATCCACGTAATCATAAAAGGAGAGAGAAAATAATAATAAAAAACTATTGTTAGATGATATATGTGGATAATGAGAAAAATAAGTGTAGGGCATTAATGTACAGATTCTTGTGTACACCCTCTCCCATAAGTGATTTTTGACCTCTTGTGATCTTTGCCATCCTCAAGGTCTCTTCTTTTCAAGCCACATATATGATCCTTGTGATCATAAAGGGCATCCCTCTCATTGGCTTAGTCATGTGTTAAAGTGTTCCTCCCATCCTTTTAAATCCTTAATTTTAACAATCTCAACAATTGAATTTAAATTATTTCAGATTTTCATAGTTTAATTTTTCAAATAGTTTTCGAAAGTTTTATCTTTTTATATGGAAAAGTCAATTGCATGAACATGTGCAAAAAAAATTAGTGGTAGAAAAAATGATATGGGACCGTGGAAGTAAGCTTCTCTTAACAAACGTTTTTACCTTGTTGAAATCTAAACCACAAAACTACCATGGAGCATCTTTCTTTCTTTTTTTCTGTGGAATTGTTCGATTCCATACAAGTTCAAGTACTTTAGAAGGACGAGCTCTCCAATTTCCTTCGGTAAATTGTGAATAGTTGGTACACCCTCTAAATCTAATACTCTAAGCAGATTGAATTCCACATAAAGACCTTCCATAGATCTTTCTGAAGATCTTCACTGAAACACAAGAAGGAATGAAGATGGTATAAATTGGAGCTCGATAGATTTAGTGGGATGGATAGCAAGCCGGCGGATTTTGTTTAGAGTGATGGAACAGTTATTCCCATAGACCTCAAGAAGCTAATCTTTCTTGGCTTCTGAAACCGCAAATTCCCGCAAGAGATCATGGATACGACATGTTTCTACACCTCCATCTGATCTCCTACTTGCTACTTGGATACTTGGATCATGCTCCTTCCGATTGACTGTTCAAGTTACTCCTCCGCAACATCTTCCAAAGTTTCATCTCCTCTTTGTTGTATAAAGCACTCAGCAACCCATAACCGAATCAATTTGTTAGAATGGATCTCATGGTTTTCTGGGAAAAGACCAAAATAGAGAAAGCAGGATTGCAAGTAGTATGGCAAGTCAATATAACTCGGAGCTAATATGTGAATGCATTGTTGTGGACCTTGATTAAACTGCCAATTCATGCTTTCCAGTACTTTGGAACACACATTATTTCATCCCAAAATATAACTCTGCTCATCACCCAGAGGTTTGAGTTCAAGTGGATCAATTGATGAGCCAGCATGTTTTGCTACTTACACATTGCGGGTAGTAAGTAACACTTTTTGTTGCTTCCCTTCATCCTGATGAGCTAGAAATACCCCTTTTATTTCATCCCACAATATACTTTGTCATGAGGTTTTCCGGACATTTGGCCTGACTAATCCCTTAGACGTAGGCACATGCTGATCAGCGTCAGCTTCTACAAGTGCCATACAAACCAATTTGGGAGGTGATGGAAGACACAGTTGCAAAAATCCAAGGTTGCCTTTGATGTGTGCTTTTATTTCCACAACCGAAATCGTGAACACTAAGGGGTAAGGGTTGTTGTAGGGTTGGATCCTGGAGACTCTTCAGAATGTGGTTGGGTTGTGTTGGTGGTAAAATTTGAAATTCCCTCATAATCGATGACGTAGCACTTGTGCGTGGGGAGAGACGTAGGCGAAGTGTTAAAAAGTCATTGCTAATGGTTACATGATGTTTGTGCGTGGAGAGTGTAGGGATGTGCTGGAAAAAAATATGGCCATTGAATAGGTATCATACAGATGGTAGAGGATATTTTAGTGGGAGCAATTGTTCAGCGGTGCTCCTAAGGAGCTGTTACCTGAAATGATATCCTATTTAAGGGAGGGAATTTCGGCCAAGAGGATAAATCAACAACAGCACAAAAGAATCCTATCAACAATTCTACGTTGTGTGTACTCTTGTATTCTTTTTTCTCAAGACTTGTCCCAAGGAATAGATTGTTTTTCTTTTCAGCTCCCTTGGCTTGTCTTTCGGGTTTGATCTTGTCTAAGTTCCTGGAGCGATACTCTAGCTGTTTGATTGAAGTTAGATTACGTTGAATCTAATCAGGAAGGATTCTGGCACGCCTGAGCAAAAATCAATACAATCAGAGGGCTGGGAGAAATCAAGGGAAATTTGGTGCCGACAGGTTGTTGATTTTGTTATCGTTCCATGCATGGGTTTGTATTCTGATTCCTCCCCGAAGACATTCTGAATAATCTCCAGAATCCAAGCCTGCAACTTACAACCCATCCCCTCATTGAAGATTCCACATCGAAGAGAGACAAAACCACGACTGTGTGCTATCGATTCTTTATTCAGATCGAGGCTTGAAGGCAAGTATATAGGTTTGGTGTTTACTTAATGACTCTAAAATTAAGGTCTCTTTGGATTCGTTTTATGCATTTGTTAATCTTGTTCTTTGATATTGGAAGGAGAGGAAAGGCCAAGGACTCTGCAATTCAAGTGCAACTATGGGATGTTCTATGAAATCTCCATTTTTCTGCAATCAATCAAACCTTCGTTTTTATTTTTTTATTAATCCATTAATGTCAATTCAACTTTGAAAGCAAGTGTTTGTAGTTTTCCATTTGTTTAGTTGTTGTTTCCTTTTCTTT
>NC_056561.1:13677258-13683998 GCF_013358625.1 Macadamia integrifolia
TTTTTTTTTTTTTTTTTTTGGCTTATTATACGAATTCGGGAAAATGATGGTTAATGGATATCCAAGTAAAAGGCCAGTATTGAGATCGCTTGATTTCCTTGATTGATGTAATAGATATGACTCGTACAAATTGTTGCAACACACGTTGCAGCATATGAATCAGATTGAACACTTGAGTAGGAGTTGGAACGAAAACGGATCAGCTCCTCATACTGACCAACATTGGTTTAACCTAGTGATGCAGCTTCGATTTGAAGACCCAGCGCTTAAAAAAAAAAATACCAATACAATACTGATAGCGATTGGAACCATTGTTGGAAAATCAGGTTTTTTGACCCGACTCATCCAATTAAAAACCTAGCGAGTCGACCTAATTAAACCCAGTCAAGTCGAGTCTTGTTTTTTCTATTTTATATATATTTAAATACAATAAATATGTAAATAAATCATAAAAATACAAACAAATATATGAAAAATGCAGAAAAAAAAATAACATATCAATAATTCGAGGGTTGTAGGCAAGAGTCTTTCTCTTGATTAGAATATTAGGTTAGTGTTAAGGATTAGAAAATATAAATTATATCTTCCAACAATCCAACTTCCAATAAAATAAAAACTTTGGATTTAGGAATACATGAAGTTTCTTGGGTCCCAAGTTACTTTTGATAAAAGGAAAGAAATAGGAAAAGTTACTAAGTTAGGAGTCTTGGGATTTGGGATTGTAAAGAGATTTTATTGATTTCTTTTAAGTGCCTTTCAATATAATGACCAGATTCGGTGGGTTTTTCAAGACTCAGCAAAAAAACCTAGTCAATGTAGAATCGTCTTGACTCGTCTTGAATCTTGTTTTTTTTTTAATACAGAGTGAATCTTCATGACTCTTAACCAAGAATCTCAAATTTTGACTCGACTTGGGCGAGTCTTCCTAGTCAAAACCTAGTTTTCCAACTATGATTGGAACTATTGGATTTTTTTTTTTTTGGGTATGACCCAATACCAGCCTATCCATATGGGATTTGACAGGTGAAATCCCATATGCCCCCCTTCCCCTTTTCATTGAGGTTTGGAGAACGGATCTGCTGCTGTACAATCACTTGGTCGTACGAGTCAGCAATTAACACTTGTCCTTTTTTTCTCAGATATATCCCTCTTTATTCTTGTAATGGCAGAAAGTATGATAGATGTTGATCGCTGACTCGACCAAGTGATCGTACAAGCAACGGATTCTATCTCAAAGTACTGGACGACCTCTTGAGTCCTTGACAACTCTAAACTTATCATGGGAAATATTAAAAATAGATAAATAAATAAATAAAGTGTCATGAGAAATCCCATTATTTGGCTTTTCAAACTCAACCTTCTCATATCTTAAACCACTTTGGTCTTTTGGGATCTCATTTTCACCATCACCTTCCCATTCTTAATATTATGATGAGTTTCTAATCTATTTGCCTTCTCCTTCCGCTTCGAGCTCCATTAAATTGGTCAGGAGAATAAAATATTGACTTATATGATCGATCTATAGCAATTTTAATGGGTTTCTGCATAGCCTACAAAGACACTAGTGTTACGATGTTTAGGGTTTTACAACAAACCCTAATAGGTTTCCCTAACAGGTTTTCATATGGACAATTAGAACATGAAATTGAATCAAAACATAAAAGATCATCTTGCACCTGAGTGTGTAGATGACGAAAATGATGTAGTTTCTTACAATTCCCTTCTTTTGGTTATGGATCTTCTATAGACTCTCAAACCATTTCCTTGAGTTCTTTTATTTTACTCATAAATTGGGAAAAAATGAATGATGGCTACTTGACTCTCACCAATTTAATCAATTAGAATAATTAATTAAAGTCATAAATCCAACCATTAGTACATACATAATTATTTTCATATTCAAAACATAGTTAGAAAATTAAGATTTTAGTCAAATCAAACTTTTGAGAAACCTGATCAAGAATCATATAGACTTGATGAAAAATGAGAATACCTAAATAGGCGAGTCTACTCATTTTTCTCAAAAACCCATCAAACCATCAATTGAATAATCACGCCTCATCATTCATTAATTATGAGTTATAAATCATTAAAGTGTAAAACATTAAAACAAATAGCTTCAACTCTTTTTCTCAAATCCCTTCTCTTGCCATTTGAATTCGCTGAAAAGAAATGAAGCCCTAGTAGTTTCCTCAACAATTTTCGTCAGATAGTAACTTCTCTCTTCAATTTCCAACAGCTAAATAACACTTCACCTCTTTTCTTTCTGGCAATAAGACTAGCAACCAACGGAGAAAACAGGTTTCCTGATCTCTTTTTTCTCTTATGCATGGTAACCTCCTGTTTGGTGGAATCTATGCCGAAGTCACACAATTACTAGTTTGTGAGGTTTATTCATCATGAGGTATTAACTTATTAGATATTGGCAAACTCTTGGTTGATTATTCCTAATTTTGAAATATTTTAAGAGCCTCTAGCACCTTGGTTCACAAAATTTCACGTATTTTGGTATATGGTGTGTAAATTTACATTGCACAGCTAGAATGAATATGCATCTAACCGGAATTTTGAGTTAATTGGAAAAAATGCCATTGGATGTTGGCTTCATGTTTTGGAGCTGATGCTTTAATTTGCATCCTTCTTGATGTTGTCCTTGGTAATTTTAAAGTATAAGCCTTTTTTTTATTACCTACTAGTGGGAAGTTTTTTTTTTTCAACAAAAATAAGTTTAGATGTTTAATTGCAAGAGAAATATATTTTAAATTTGAAAAAAATTTCACTTGTACATTAAAATTTTTCTTTTTTATTTTTTTATTTCCCTATCAAAATGTGAAAGAGCAATTAAAACCCTACTCTCACGATGTCTCTCACCTCGCTTGCGACTCTCACTCATAGTTAGCAAATTCGGATTCGGGAATTATTCGGGCGGAGAATTATTCGGAATAATTCGATTGATTAATTTAAGGATTCGGTCAAAAAAGCGGTCAAAAAAGCTTATTAGGTTTTTTTTTTTTTTTTTTTTTTTTTTAAATACTGTTTAAGTGGACCGAATAATTCGGTTTGATCCGGTTCGGTTCGAATTATTAGCGTTTTATATTCACTTTTGAAAAAATCGTGAATTTTACGAAATTTTATTTTTAATTCGGATTCGGTCAGAATTTTTGATAAAATTCGGAAAAATTCGGTTCGGCCGAATAATTCGCCGAATAATTCGGCCGAATTGATAACACAACTCTCACTCCGTTCCCCGTCTCTCGCCTGAAGAAGCCTCACTTTGAAACTGAAGGAGAGGGTTTTGTTGTCGTCTTCTTGATTGTCTTCTCCGTCGTTCTCGGTGGAGGTGACGAGGATCTTGATTTCAAAGGCACCATGAATCTCTTGCAAGAATTGTCAACAATGGCTACAGGGGCGGCTGAGACAGCGATATATTTCAATTGAGTCGCACCATGGGCCACCTCGCGTGGATGGAGTGATGCAGGGAAGACCAGAGAACTCAAGGTTCAGGAAGATCCGTACGTTGGAACCTAACCCAACGGCTCCAACGTGGTACTTAGAAATTGGGGGCCTCGCCAGTTTCTGCCCTAATTTCACGAGGCATGGAATGAGTCGCAGAACAGACAGGCCTGACGCTTTTGCCATTGATTCCACTTCGATTGCTTCAATCATGAATTAACGGGCGTTTCATTGATTCCACTTCCTTGCCCAGAAGTATCAATGGCGTTTCATCTGCAATTACATAGCATCATTAGAAATTAAATAATGGATAATTAGTTTATAAACTGGGCTACTATAACCAATTTTATCTTTCCTTTGTTAAAATATTTATTAATTTCACTTTGGGAGTACCAAATAGAATATTTTATAGAAAAAATTCTTACTTTGTTTATTAGTCTCCTCCACCATCTCATTGCTAGATTTGGATTTTTTTTTTTTTCCATCTAATTTTAAGAAAATAATAAAAAGAAAATGAAAATAAGTTTCACTAATCTGAATATTTGCATCAGAGTTCTATGATCAGAAATGAAAACTAACAGAAATAAATATTTTACTCGTCTCAGAAGAGGGTGGAGATTTATTATAGCTTTGCCTCTGAATTTCTAACAGAAGAAGAGACTTAATATGATACAATTACCATTCAAACAATTGTTAATCGTTATAACACTCAAGTTTTAGGTTCCATTTAAAACCTTCAATTGATTAGGAATTCATTTTAATTTTATTTCCCTATCATAACAATAGCATTTACATGCTCATGACAAAAGGATGAGATGAAAACAAAAGAAAGGGAAAAACAGATGTTAATGCAAGTTACATGAATGAAGGGTTGTAATTAATTCTGGGTATTTATTGCAATCCTAAATTAAAAAGGTTTCCTAGGGGAGGAGGGGTTGGCAAGGGGGTTGATATAGGAGTAATAGAACTTGGGGAGGAGAGAGAGATTTCCCGGCCATTTAATATGGGAGGCATCATGTCATCATAAGAAGCCTTGAGACTTGAGAGCATCGAAGGACGATTGGGATCCTCTCCAAAGACTCTCCTCTAATGGTTCCTCAATCACAAACATGCAAGCCTACGGCTGTGTTCCGCAAGATATGCTATGTTACATGCATATGAGAGGTAAGAGAGAAAATAGTTGGGGAGAATCCAAATCCTGAGAAGGATAACTTAAGCGAGTTTCAATTGGGTTCATGGGCTACAGGGAGAGGGGGTAAGTTGAGGCTGAGGGCTTGACAGATTTTGGACCAAGAGAAGGTGGTTTAGTGGGAAGGGTGAGCTGTACACCGTAAATGGAGTTCTTGGGGTATCAGATGGGTTAAGAATGAGCTGGGGCTTCTGATATTGGGTAAGTAGATAGGTAGGGACCGTAGGGTGGGCTACCAACCCGATCTGAGTAGGGCAGCGAATTTAGTGCTAAATTAGGATCTCCCAGTTAAAGGTGCCACAAAGTGGCCCAACACCACCAACAGGATTGGTAGTCTAGTGGTAAAAATATTCACCGTCGCTTGTTGACTCTACGACGCCCCCTTTTTTGTATAGAGGTTTATCTAAAGGCTATGATCACTACCATAGAACATCTTTTTTCTAATTATTAAATTAAAAAAAAAAAAAAAAATGGCCCAACAACAAGCTTTTATTAGCACACCACCAACCAAGGTTTTAGAACTCCGTATTGGTATCGATATTGGTTACAGCTGAAATCGATACGATTTGAATTGGTATCGATAAGGATCGGTCAAGGATCGATTAAGGATCGGAAATCGTACAGTATTCCCAGATCGGTCACAGTATCGGCTAGGATCTGTAATTTTTTTTTTTTTTTTTTAAATCTAAAAAAGTTCAGAAAATGAAGCTGCTTCATTGGAGGTCCAAGGTCTGGCTTATTCCTCCTGGGATACCGCCATTTCCCTGCAATCTTTGTTACGGGCTCGCACTGAATGTTTGTTCTTTCTAATAAAGCATTTCTCACAACTCCAACTTTCTCTCCATGTGAAATCATACTCTCATTTCTCAAATTCTCGTCAATAACCCTATTCCTTCTAGAAAAATTTCCATCTGTTTCTCTTATGATTCTGCTCTTTCTTGTTGATATGAATCCACCATCACTGTAAAAAACTTTTCCCTCGTTTTCTTTGTCGTCACTGCTACGGATTGACTTCATTATCGAAGAAGCTCCACTGGCGGGTGATGTTCGATCAACCTGTTGATCGCCATTCCTTCTGGAATTTCCCCGGCGTATCGGCACTGGTGGATCTGTCTTTGCTGGAGACTCCTCGTCATCTGAAGCTGCGAATGTCCTCGGCAATTGATCTGAAGAAGCCTTCGTTGCGTGCTGACCACGGTAGGTTCTGTTACAACTACGCTTAATTAGTTCGAAGAACCCTCGATTTCCGCCTGAGCTGTGGTAGTTTCCATTGATCAATCTCCCTCTCTCTCTCTCTCTCTCTCTCTCTCTCTCTCTCTCTCTCTCTCTCTCTCTCTCTTCTGTTCATCCTTTATTAAAAAATATTTTTTTTTAACGGATCGGGTAGGATCGGCCGATCCGGATCGGTATCTGATACCCAGGACGATACCGATACCCATCTCAGGATCGGTCAGGTATCGGGATCGGTCTCAGTCGATACCAATTCAATATGGACGATACAACTGATCCGATACCGATACTTGATTCCATGCCACCAACACTTTTGAGAGAAAGCGAGCTTGACTTGCCTTCACTATGGAATCTTGTATCTTGGTGTTGTATGATGTAATCTGAGAAAAATTGGATTAGAATTTAGGTGATGTGAAAAAAGAAGTTCTGTTTGAAGATATGCCCATCTAAAATGCGTTCTTAATTTTTGGATAAGAATTTTACCTCAAAAAAAAAAAAAAAAAATTATTAAGAATTAAGTCAATAATTTTTGTTTTCATTCTTTTAACTAAAAATGCATACTTATCGAGCAATACATAGCAAGCACGGTTTTAAGTATCAGTAATGTATTAGCGTAGTGGTCAATATACTGGTACAAATTTGAGGTATAGACCAGTGGTCACTTGTTTAATTTATACTCTATGCTGAGTTGGTACAGTCTGATCCTGATTCATATGGATAAATACCAATGTCGATACCTTTAACCTTGGTACCAAGCGAAACTCTTTACCAACTGAGGCAGCTAATTTGTTCTTGTTCTTTATATAATCAGTTATCTTTATTTATTTATTTTTTTTTTTATTATTATTATTATTATTATTATTATTAT
>NC_056561.1:13684018-13686752 GCF_013358625.1 Macadamia integrifolia
TTTTTTGGGGGGGAAGGAGGCAAGGAAATTGAGAGTTGAGTGTTGATCTGCAACTTGCTTGGGAAACTTCGATTTTGATTTCTCGAAAGAGTAGGCTTCAAGTCTATGTAAATAGTATTCTTTCCAATAATTCTCTAATGGGTAGAAACATGAAAGAGAAGGTAATTTTGCATATATTATTCATCTTTAATGTACAAAAATGTGGGTGTGTTTTTGGAGAGGGGATCAAGTCCGATCCACACAGATGGAATTCACTCAATAATTAATTTTGTGGTGGATTTCAACTCTATGAATCAATCCGTACAAAAATGATTTTAGTACGAGAATCTGATCCACACTCTGTATTTGCACTTGACTTCTTAAGGAAGCTTAGGTCATGCACTTGATTTGGTAGAATATAAGTTAATCAGTTAAAGGAAGTTAATAATTTCAAACTGATCTATATGTGCTACTTCAGGTGATTGGATCAATATTGTCAAGCAACCAAACAAATGTTTTAAGAACAAAAGACGAGTGATGAACAGCGTTCTGGACCAAATTCATAAGCCACACTTGCCAAGATTTCCTCAAGGCATCATTAGGCATGGATTCTTCAATTGAAGAGATGTTGGGTACGATGTCTAGTATTCTATCATTTGCATAAGTGGGCTGACTCCAATTGAGTCGTTAAGAGACCAAGGGTCCGGAGCAATCAGCCTATTTTGTACATTATCTTCATTATTGATGAGGCCTTGATGAACTGATGGGTCCATGCAGGGTTATGTAGATATTTTGATAAATTACCTATATAGGATTTGTTATAAATTTATAACGAGGGTGTTACTCGTAGAGTTTCCTATAACACATACTATCTTCAAGAAGGACCATGACCCTATGGACATTTTTTTAATGTATTTGTAACGGATTTAACCAACTTCAGAAGATCTCCATGAAACTTCTCTGCTGACTCTTTTAACCCCTGTCCAAGGATTCAATTTTGTTACTTTCTTATGTAAGCTGTACAGGTAAAGTATGTACTAAATGAAGATAAGCGTAAAATCCATTATGAATATTACCAATTCCCCAGCATCAATCAGCTACCATTTTTCTACCAAAAAAAAAAAATAACTGGCATTTCCGCTCATTAGCTATTTTGTAGGGTTAGGAGTATCCAATACCATTTAAGCTAAAGCAATGTAAATTTTAATCTGGTGTTTAATAAAAGGCATAGTGGCTTTTGCACCAGTATAGAAATCAATGGGAGTATATGTTGGAGCATCAACATTAACAAGATTTTCACTTTTCATGTGGGGTATGAGGTCATTTTGCCCTCCCATATGTCTTGGCACATGGGCCACAAAGCCACACTGCCTTTTACAGTTACAGATACCTATACCTATGACCTTAGTGGCAAACAAAGCTCTTTACCAACTTTGTTCATTTTTGTGACATGATCTTTTTTTTTTCTTTTTTCTTTTTTTCAGTTACAAGGGCCCATATGATAGATCCGGCTCCTCTCCTAAGCAATGATTGCCCAAGTCAGCCCATAGTTTCTTGGGCAATTGACACGTGCCCAAGGGGTGATCCAACGATAGTATTTCTACCGACCAGAATAGTGGCACCACAAAAATCATTAAATCACCGCTTAGACACATGTTGATCACCCAGATTACTATGGACAAGATTTGGGCAATCACTAGGATAGAAACACCATCCCCATAGACCACTAGGAAGGCATCATAATGGGGGCAGCGAGGGGTGTGCACGGAGATTTAGTTCACCGTATCAGTACCCATATATCAATCTCATCCAAAGTCGATACTAAGGACTCAAATTAATATATTAATGCTGACTATTATTGTCTGTCACCGTTACAATACCGGTCCTTGGTAGAATGAGACAGAAGATAGGTTTAATTTCAACGGTTACAAATCTAAAGTAGTTACATAAAAATAGTAACAAATCCCTTTATTCTTGGGTTCTCTGTTACGAGAGAGAGAGAGAGGGTTGAGACCTCAGGTCGCATCACAATCAAGCATTTAATAGAGAATAGGTATCCTTCACCGAAGGTTGCTTGTCTTGCAGAGCTCCAAAAAGCGTTAATGGATAAGAAAAATTAAGGTTTGAGTGGTTGCAGATTCCTCAAAATTTTTATGATAATGAACGAATCATTTCATAAATGTTGATGAATCTGAACCACTCAAACCTTAATTTCTATTGTTATTGTTATGCTTCTTCAAGGTGGCCTGAATTCTCTTGCTTAAGGTACGTTTTTCCTTGTATTATTTATGTAGCTCTTTGAATACATTTGATTGATTTGGGAAAGAATTGCCAATTGGAGTTTGTATTTTTAATTCGATCCTATCTTTTCAATTTGTAGAAAAGTAATCATTGATTTGTCTTATAAAAGAAGAGTTATGCATTTCTTGAGATTAGATTCATGTTCAACGAGGAGGCAATGTAACATCCATTCAAGTTGGAATTTGATCAATTCCCTGAGTCAACATGTCGGCAATTGTAATTTACATGGTAGATGAAAAAATATATATGGATCAAATTGTTTCCCCTAAGAAATTCCTTGGCGTTTACTATCTGAAAAATTAAGGTAGGATAATAGATGAGGCATCCTATTATCCACTTGGGTTCTGGTATTATGCTCTTAGGTTTATGCGTATCCATAAAATCTCATATCTCGGCTTCGTATCATGTAAATTGGGGTTTTTTTTTTTTTTTTTTTTTTTTTTTTTTTTTTTTT
>NC_056561.1:13686772-13728498 GCF_013358625.1 Macadamia integrifolia
TTTTAGGTACGAATGTAATCTGGTTTATTATATTGGATTAGAATTTCATTACTATTTGATATGAATCTCAAAAGGGCGGACCTTGACATTAAAGTAAGGTTATTCTATTGCGACCTAGTATTTGTATATTCAATTTAAGAAATAGCCTTTCAATAAAACAGAGAAAAAAATTGATACGTCCGCTCTTTTATGCATCCCATTGTCAGAATGTACATTCCCTTTGTTAGGATGTAGAGATTATTTTTTATAAAATGGATTTACAAGAAGACACCGACGGGTGTTCACGGGGGATTTAGTTCTAGTTCACCATATCGGTCTCGTCCATGACCAATACCAAGGAATAGAACGAATAGGGAGAGAAGAAGGTTCCAAACGGTTAAGAATCTAAGTAGTTATATGAACCGTAATATAGATACAAGGAGCTAACCGTCCGTCTGTTATGGCTGTTATTAAATTCCTCTGCTAAGCTTTTATACGCTCATGAACCCTGAGATAGTCACTATATGTGTGTCACAGAGAGAGAGGGGGGGGGTGTTAGGGTTGGTTATAGTCTTGGATCCCGGGGACTCTCGAATAATATTTCCAATGATCGGTTTAATTCTGTATTCTTGAATAAGGGCAAGAGATCACTACCTTATAACCCTACATCAGCGTGAGCCAATGGGAATGCACCCAAGCATCCAAAGGGGGGATGTGGTCATTTCATACCCCTCTTGCGTCTAGGCATAGGGATGCACGACCGTGTAGCATTCTTTTTTACATGAATTATTACTATTAGCTGTAAATAGTGCCTTGTATGCATTTATGCTCCACCAAATCCCAATCATCCATTCACTTTGGTCCACAATTAATGATTTTTTGAAAATTTACCAAACTGAAGACTAATGAGTTACTGGAGGATGACTAAATTGATGGTAAAAGGGCAAGAAGCCAAAATAACTCAGTTGCCCTTTCTCTTAAATCTATACTCTCCTATCACAATTTGGTTGATCTTAGCTCATAAATGTTTAGGACCAATGTTGACTTGGTTTAACAGACCAAAAAATTTTAAAAAAATAAATCTTGTGAGGGAAGACTGGGCAGGGGGTTAGAAAATCAACCTTAGTTAACTATTTAACCTCATCCTCTAATCCATGTCCTCACTTCAATGGAATCTAATCACAATCCTCTCAATAGAGGCACTTCCCTTCCTCCTTTTTTCATTTAGAAAGCTCTTCCACTTCTAAGCTACTTGGACAAAACATCTTGGTTTCTGGCAAAATAAAATGTGATAAAAAACAGATTGCATGTCTCAAGGACTTTTGGCACCCATAGAGGCACCAACCCCAAGATATGGATGGAACCTCTCCTTCAATCATGTTCATATATGCTTATTGGTCATGAACAATGAAACAATGCCAAATGATAGAAAATATAATATAAAATTATATTCATAAAGGAAATTAAGTACTTACCTGCCTGTTTGTTTAGGGTTCTTTCTCATGGTATTTGAACATCATTCCTGTTTGAAGATAAATTGAATTTTATGAAATCAGAGATTGCTTGAAACATCTAACTAATCCCATTCAATTGTGCTCTCTGAATGAGGTGAGGAATGGTCACAAAGAGATGGTTGTTCCAAAGGGAACAAACAACTGAACAACACATAAAAGACCTGGAAGGGAACTTGAATAAATGAAGCACCCATGTTGGTTCAGTCCCATGAACTCCCTCAAGAGGCCACTTACATACCAATCGTCCAAAGTAGAGGGGGAGCTTAAATTGTCCTTGGGTTTCTGTAAGCAAATCATCAGTCTTTCATTAGTCTGAGAAAGCAGGAATAAAATCTCCTCAATAAATAAATAAATAACAAACATACCTGATACAATAATGACAAGACACAGAAAGGCTGAAGCCTCAACCTTCACCTTTTTCTTGAAGCTGTACTTCCTACTACCATTAGTATCGCCTTTTAAAATGTTGCATTCAAGGAATATAGAAGAAAAGTTTAACTTTGCCCCAACACAAATGAAGGGGTTTGAAATAAATATTACATGAACGGTTGGCCCTCATGAAACAACACAATTCATTGAATCATTAAAACATTTACAAGGCAGCAGCTAGGCTTCATGAAACCACACTACTTGCAAGACCATTGCAATGTTTACAAGGTCAAACTGCCGAAAATGGCAGTGATTCCATATCTGATGTCTCATCTTCATCTTCATCCAGGATATACACCAAAGCACGCTTCCGAGCAGCAAAAACACAAGCCACACCTCTTGAAGCTGTAAAATGTAATTTAAACTATTAAACAACACCTGGAAAAGAAAATACTTAATTCTAAGTTAAAGCTCAAACAATGTGCCACTTTGATTCCTCATGGATGTTGCATCATGTTAAAAGACACATGAATTGGCAGAGTATTACCCTTGTTGCTGTGATTTCCTTAGCCTACATGTTTACCAGTTGTCCTCTCAAAAGAACCATGCAAGTTATTGTTTCTTTACAGTTATCTTTGATAAGAATGTCCCTTCAGTGGATTTCCCACCTTTTCAAACATGGAGTGCTACATCTGTATGTACATAGACAAATGCCTAGATTCATTTGAAAACAGGGGCAGCTCATGAACCAAAGGTGGTCTCAATTTAGTATTTCTTTTCCCACTTAAATTTCTTCTTTGATGTACCTTTTTTTTCTGATGTACTTGACTTACATGTATTGACAACATCTTGCCATAAATATGTGTATACATATATTCACCCTTAATTTGATACAGAAGTTGCAAGAAACATAAAAAGAAGTCATCATTTAAAAGAGAAAAAAAAAAAGGATTCCTTTCACATTTCAGCTGGAATTTAGAATTTAGATGATCTATGTCAGAAATATTCAAATTTATGCACATTTTTCTTTTTCTTTTCCTCTTTTTTTTTTTTTTTTCCCTTCTGTGTGTCTGTGTGGGGTTGGGGGGGGTGGTGTTGGGAGTTTCTGCAAACATGGTTAAAGAATCCTCTAGTTTAGGCCTCCAGATGTTATTGATCAGCCTGGCTGAATCTTGCTCACTTGAAAGAAACAAATCATCAGGCTGAAAGAAGCTTCACTTTAAAAATGATAAGGTCCCCCATTTGTGGCCACCAAATGCCATCAATAAACAGATTCTAACATGACCTAGAATCACTGATGCTCACCAGTGTCATTCTGGCAAGATCAACTTGGGATTTTTCCCTTTTCATGAATAAGCTAGGAATTTATTAGTGAAGCTAAGCGAAGGAAGGTACAGCAGACTGTTAACACCAGCAGAAACAAAAGCAACATTCACAAGACAAAACCAAAGCACCCTGCAACAACAATGTAATTGGACCACTAGGAATATTTCCCTATGAATTTCGGGGTTTTATAGTAATAACAACACAGCTTTATCTCCACACAGCCATTGATCAGCCTCTTAGCTGAAGATTCAAGTGGGGTCATCACATCTAACCACCCAGTTAATAACACCTAACAAAATCCTATTTACTAAGCGACTAAATCCCCACACATTCTATCTTCTTAGGACTCCCACATACTTGCATGCATGCCCCCATGCATCCCAGCCAAGCATATGTCATTCCGCTCCTCTGTAAAAAAATACCTTGTCCTCAAGGCTAAATATAGAAAATAGATTTGCATAGTTTCAAAAGCTCTTCCCACGTTGCCTCAGCTGCTGAAAAATCTTGCCAATGAATCAGAATCTCTGGTCTTCGTTTATAAATCAGTTGATTTACAATAGCCTTTGGATGTGTATGAAGCATCTCGTTCTTGTCTTGCACCATTGGCAATTCCCCTTGAACTTGCTCGTTATTGCCATCTTTTGTTTGAGCAAAGGACACAACTCTGGCACTGATAGAAAATAGGGAAGTAAAATTGGGTAACTTGATAGGTTTGGCTTTATGGAGGAATCCATGATCTCATTTCTCAACAAACTCAATGAGTTATTCGAAGGTTATATGCTCAACCATCCAACAGTGTTTCGAAGTTGGTGAAAATTCATGAGCATATACTCAAAACGTAGGAGCTCACCCTCCAAGTTTATGGCTATCCAACTCTAAACAAACAAGTTTTGCACCCAAATTAGTCAAATTGGATTTTCATCGTTTGGGGATGAAGATACGACAAGTTGGACGCATAGAGTTGAGCAGTTATTTAACTTCCATTAGACATTGGAAGAGGAGCAGGTGGCTTTGGCCTCCTTCCACCTAGAAGGGGATGCATAACTTTGGTACCAGCTTTTCAAGCAAGATACAGTGCTGGGGGCATGGGCCACATGGCAAGCCTTATGTGCTGCCCTACATGCCCGGTTCAAACCTACCTAAGTCCAGGAACTCTTCAGCGAGTTGGCAAAACTGCAACAAGTCAGCTTGGTTCAAGAAGTTGTTATCCAAGGTTGGACACCTACCGATAACCTAGCACGTAAGCTACTTTGTTAGCGGGTTGAAGGACAATATCAAGGCCGACATCTTAGCCAGACGACCCATTACTCTCTTCGCAGCAAACGGTTAGGCCCGATTGTACGAGACCCACAACATCTCTCTACAACGGGTCACACCATCGATGGATGTTCGACGAGTCCCAATAAACAAGGAACCTATAGGAGTCGGTTTTGTCATTCTAGTCAAGTGGAGGACTCACTCCGAGTCCCAAGAAAAAAGAGCCAATGGACTATGCTTCAACTACAAAATGAAATTCCTCCCAGGTCATCGATGCAAGAAACTATTATTGATTGACGACTATTATGAAGAGGAAAATAAAGAAATTTGTAGCACGACGAGGGTGAAGTGGCAAAGGAGGACTCAAATCTACCCAAATTTTCATTATATGCGATTTACAGAGTTCGAGCACCAAAGACTACAAGTAAGGAGGAACCTTAACCACCTATCCATTACAGTTTAATAAATTTGGGTAGTACTCATAATTTTATGAGTGAGAAGCTAGCTAGAAAGTGAGACTACAACCCACAGAAATAAGCCGGTTCAAAGTGATAGTAGCATTGGATGAAAATATTACAAGTCTAGGAAAGTGTACGAATGTCATGATGACTCTGCAAGGAACTCCAGTGAAGGTCGAATTCTTCCTCCTATCATTAGGTGGGTCTGAAATTATGCTTGGAGCCTATTGGTTGCAGACACTCGGACCAATCATATGGGATTTCTCTAAGTTGACTATGAGGTTCACTCGTGGAGGTAAAGTAGTTATTTTAAGAGGTATACCTATCTCTGCAGATAAACTTGTGCGGGACCCAAATCGTGAAGCAAGGAAGAGCCATCACGGGTTACTATTGCAATTTTTCTCCATTTCAAAGCCAACGCAGCCTATTGTGTGCGAGATTTGCCCTAACCAATTACAACAACTTCTCTCCACATTTCAAGACATTTCTTTCATAACGCAATGGGTTGCCACCACCTAGGTCACATAACCATCAGATTCGTTTGAAGACTGGCAGTCCTATTTGTGTGAAGCCTTATCACTACCCTTATATCCAGAAGAGGGAAATCAAACAGTTAGTAGCAGAATTGCTCACATCAGGCACCATCCGACCCAACAACAGTCCCTATTCATCTCCCGTGATTCTAGTCCAGAAGCATGACGGGTCTTGATTCTTGAAGAATGTGTGTAGATTACCACACACTCAATAAGCTGACCATCAAGGATAAATTCTCTATTCTGTTGAATAATGAAATGCTAGACGACCTCAACGGTGCACGATTCTTTTCAAAACTTGATTTACGTTCAAGCTAATACCATATCTAGGTCTTTCCAAAGGATACTCAAAAGATAGTGTTTCAAACCCACCATGGCCATTGCGAGTTGTTGGTAATGCCATTCGAGCTTACAAATCCCCCATCAACTTTTCAGTCCTTGATGAATCAAGTATTTCAAAAATACGAAAATTCATATAGGCATTCTTTGATTACATTTTAATTTATGGAGACCACGTTGGCAATTCCCAGAGATTATAAATTATTTGTCTAAAGAAATGCCCATTTGGACAAAGTAAAGTGCATTATCTCATCCGTTTCATCTCCGAGAATGGGATAGATTTCGATCCAAATAAAATCTCTACAATAACAAGCTGGCCCAAACTGAAAACGGTTAAGGTCATGTGTGGTTTTCTGGGTTTAAATGGGTACTACCACAAATTTATCCTAAGTCTTGGGAAAATTGTGGGGGCCCTCATCTTCGGCAGGCGTAGCTAGATGATATCCGGTTGACCGGATGCAGCCGGACGAACCAACCGGTCTGCGTCCGATAGGCCCTATCAGCCTCTAACGGCTCTCTCAACGGCTAGTTGAACAGGTCAACTGGCTGGATCAACAGGTCAACCACTTCACCTAAAAAGTGTCCGTTAGAGCTTGAATTAATCACCATTATTAACACCCTAATCAAGCCTATAAAAGCCATTAATGTGCTTCATTAAATGGTACACAATTTCTATCATTGAGATTAATTATTTGGGCACTCGGCAATAAATTCAAGAAAACCGATGTTTCAATGAGATCAAGTTATCTTTCTTATTTCGTGCATATTGAGGCGATATCAAGCATTCGTTCTCCACGTGTTCTCTACTTTTCTACTTTCAAGAGAAGCCTTAAAGGACAAAGGAGAATTGAAGTGCTTTAATTCATTTCATGTCATTTTTCACTCACATTATAGGTAACACCCTTCCACTTAATACCAATTGTATTTATTTAAGGGAAAATTTTTATCACTCCCTTATACTTACCCTATATTTACTCAAACTTTCACATTTGATTCCCCCAAAAAAGTAAACTCCCACCTCTCATTCTCCCCTGGTTTTTTTCTAAAATACCCATATTACCCCTCCTTTACTTACAGAAGTGGGACCCATGTTCTTACTCCTCCTCCCCGTCCCTGCCGTTGCAACCCTCTCAAATATTTGGAATGAGATCCAATGACAGTGCCTCGTTTGTCGAAATATTTCAATAGCTTGCAATGAAAGAAAACAAGTTCTTCCAGATGGCTGGAGAGACGAAAACTGAAGTGGAGAAGAAATCGCAACAACCTGACTCCAAGTCAAGAATGTTCGACAAAAGAGACCGATTTTTTCCTGGGGATAAATCCTTGAGCAAGTGCGTTCTTGTCGACAAACAACCTCCCCGGCGCAGGAACTAAAGAATAAGAAAACCAGTCTTCGAAACCCTATCATTCCTGTATATGTCATCAATCCTCCAAGACGATTCTCTTTCTAAAACATGTAACAATAAGTCAATGTTGTTACTCCGCTTGCCGAGATACTGAGCAGCGTTGAAGCATGGTCTTTCCTATCATTGCCAAAACTGGATGACTGGTCTATACTGGGTGATTATATGCAGAAAATTTTTTTCCCAAAGAAAAATTGTTTCAATCATCTTCAAAATCATATTTAATGACCCTATATATGTTAAAAGGGAAATCTCCTCTTTTCAATCTCCTAGTTTTCAATTTTTCATTCTTATTTTAACTTAAATCTGAGAAAGTAATATATCTATTGTAATCGATTTCCTAGAAATCCAAGAGTAGAATTTAGTTAAATAACTAGTAACTGCGATGGGTCAACTTAATTTTTTGCACTTAGTGGTGTTGATTGATGAACAAGGCGTATTCACTGGACCCAGCAAGACAGAACTGGACCATGGAGTGAGGATTGTAGGATATGGAACGGGGACCAAGTATTGGATCGTGAAGAACTCCAGGGATCCAATTGGGGAGAGAAAGGTTACTTAAGAATGCAGCGTGGCATCAAAGCCACGGATGCCTCTTATCCCATCAAAACCACCCTAATTGTTCTGCCGAGGAGGCCTCCTCTATCAAGGACGGATGAGGGCAGGTGTGGTGCCGTGGTGGGGACTAGGATGGAGGGGAGAGGTGAGACAATTGCAGCGGCGGGTCAATGGTGACTGGTGAGTTTTCTTGCATTAGGAGAAGAAGAAGTAGGAGTTTACATTTTTGGGAGAATTAGATGTGAAAGTTGAGTAGGGGAGTTAAGAGTAAATGTAGGGTAAGTATAAGGGAGTGAAAGAAATTTTCCCTTCATTTAATTTTGCCCAAGTTGCTAGAACTCTAGAATAGAGCAATTGCATTAGTCTAGACTGCCCTTAGGCTACTTGCAAGGACCCTCTCATTCTTGAAGAGATTTTGTATGGATCCTCTTATCCTTGAAAGAGTTTTGTAAAGGTAAATTTCCCCACCTATTGTACTGAAAGGGAAATACTAGAAGAAATCTTCAAAGGTGTTCTTGAGGGGAGACGCTGTAGACTCGAAGGGTTGGACCACTATTAATCTGGTATATATATTGTGTTTGTTTTCTATTAAGTTTATTATTCCGTATCATATCACGTAAATTGGTAATTAATTTTCAAAAAGAAGCAATTCCAATAGTGATAACCTGTTCACCTCCTCTAGGTTATCTAACAGCTAGGAGGCAACCCATCTTGTCCTTCGGTACAATCAAATGGGACAGAACAGGCCTAACGAAACTAAACTTTAAACGCAATTGAAAGGGAGAGCAGCCCCAAGTGTAGATTGGAGATTGAATGCCTGATGTAAGCTTGAGGAGGCTGAGTGTCGCTTTGATTCCAAGGAGTTACAGAATGCTAGAAAGGATTAACAAGATGTAGCTAAAACTCTAATTAAAACTCATCAAGAAAGTCAAGAACAATGAAACATACAACAAGACATGGGCTCAACAAGCGACCAGACAATATATTGGAGAATATCTAGAATATCACCACAATTGCAAATCAGAGAGGTTGCAACCATCAAATGCAGAGGAAGATCGAAGAGTAGTTGCTAGGGGGGTGCTGCAGGTGGTGGAGGGCTGGTAGGGGAAGGGAAGAAATCCCTGATTTAGGTCTCAGTTGCAGGGGAGAGGGGATCGCACAAGAGAAAAGAATCGCACACACAGGCTGGCCCGCAGGCTCTTCACCAAAACCAATCTCAATTCATCTTTCTTCTCTGTCTAATACTTGTCCATCGGTTACATACTCATAGGAGACAAACCATCTCAAAAATAGAAACCAAATAGAAACCTACTCTACTAAGGAATAAACTCAAATTAGGAAACAAGTAAGCAAACTCTAGTCCTATGTATTCAACTACCTAAAATTAAAATATTATTCCCAAATTAAAATATATATATATATATATGCTACTAAAATCCTACTAGACCAAGGACTCAAATATGGATCCGGTTCATCTTTATCTGGATACCCAAATGAGTTTGGATCAGTCCAAGGCTGTGCACCTGCATCAGCAGGACTGGAGGTGGACAGAGTTCCTTCCCTTTGTGGAGTGGAGATTCAGCCATAATTGAAGAGATGTTAATGGGGTGGTGAAGAATGGAAGAAAGGAAACATTTGTGAGTTGGTGAATACACGGCTCTCTGCACCACGAGAATCCCTTCCTCCATTAAAGCCCCTCCTCAAAAGATTCTTTCGTTAACCCCAAATTCATCCCAAAACTGCGGCCTATCAACTCTGACGTATTTCTCAAATCAGAAAACCGCTACCTAGATCCTACTTTGTTCTACTTCAATGTCGTTTAATTTTCTGCATATCTGGAACCAATCAGCCATTCTGTTTCTAAAGAACGACAATCATCCAAATCACTCCTTAAGACCTCAATTACAAAAACCAAGATCTTGATCCTTCAAGGCCTACTTCCTGGTCCTGACTGTACCCACATTCGAAAATAACCACCACCTGCTGAAAAAAAATGAAACTCTCCAATCACAGACTATGATTATGAGCCTTCTAAGATTCCTTCTACGATTTTGTCAGACTCATTCTAATCATTTACTGATAGTACTATTTACCACTTCTCTTTTCTTTTTTTTTTGGTCAAGTTCTATTTACCACTTCAGTTCACTAGTTTTCAGAATGTGAAAATTCATTTTTCAGAAAACCATTTAATCCCTTCAGTCTGAACTCCAAGGATTTGGTTTCAGATTCCAAAACGACTATTTTTTAAGGCCAAGTAGATTCTCCTGCAGTCCTATATGAATCAAAATATAAATTTGGTGCAGAACCCAGGTCAAATGGCAAGGTTAAAACCTATATTGCGATTGAAAGATCAGATTTATTGGGTCATGTTAACTTGCATGAACAGGCTCAAATGATGCCGAGTTCCCATAAACAAAAGTATTCATTATCGATTTGAGTGAATGGCTATCCCCAAATAAGTATAACTTCCAGAAAATATAGTAGAATCTTGAATGAAGCAAGAAGATCAGGAAAAAGAAAAAAAAGAAATGCTCACCACTAACGGCCAATGGCGCAGTTACAGAGTGAGGAATACAACGGTTCTTTTCACTCTCCAGTTCCAAGTTCATGACACATTCCTAAAAGTAAAGTAGACTTGTAAGCAACCACCAGTGAATCTCAAAGAAAAAGAACCGCTAGGAAAACATAGAGCAAAGAGGAAAGAAATTAATCTAATAAGAAATACAATCCCAGTACAAAATAATACAAATGTGAAGCAGGGGTAAGGCTGCGTACATTATGACCCTCCCCAGACCCTGCAGTGGCAGGAGCCTTTGGCACTGGGTACGCCCTTAAAAAACAATACAAACGCACATACATAAAGTTGCACAAAGCAAAATGAGAGAAGCAGGAGGATAAGATCAATTAACCAGACAGCCGCTACATCTATATTATTTCCAGGCAATACACAATATGTCACTCAAAGGATGAAAATTATGAATGACAGTTGTGACTTGTGAATTTCTGGTTCCAAGGCCTAAAAGCCATTGTTCCAAAACATGGATGAAAAATCCAGGATGATCCAGTTGAGTTGCCAATCAGTCATCAGAAGGGTGGGTTGACATACCAACCCCCAGTCACTTGTCTTGTTCGAAAGATTCAATTAATTTCTGGAGTGAACAAGTGGGGTCTTGGGTCAACTGGCCACCTGGTCACTAAAATGGGTAAATGAATGAGCTAGGTTTAAAACACTTGGAGAAAAAGCAGCAGCAAGAACAGATCTGTCTTTAATAGCATGCAGAAACCAAGGTATGATATAGCTGATCGAAATTCAGAGGTATGGTATCAAGTCCAGAACTACATGCGGTTTAAGATGACGTTTGCCATATAATAACAAAAAATTCAACAGTGCAAGAGAGAAACCAAAAAAAAAAAAAAAAAAAAGGATTACCAATAATACCTTCAATTCATTCAATCTCCAGTGATTTGCATTAGATGAGACTGAAATAGAGACAAATGGAAGGCCACTTGCTTGAAACATCATCATCCGTGCATTTTCAGGGCTTTCAGAAATGGCAGTGGTTTCATTTAATAATAGAATAATTTGGTTTTCCTGTCCAATACAATTAATCTGTAAGAGATGGAAAACATAGAAAACAGTGGAATGCATGTGGGATGCCAGAATCATTACTTTGTACAGAGACACATCAACACAGTGGTAACCATCTGGAACATGTAACAACACTGCCTCCAATGAAGTGTAACCCTTCTTTGAACCAATAGAGCCACACATAAAACCCCTTGTTATGGCTAGACAATTCGGCATATCTATGAAAGAGTCATCAGGTATTCTAAAACAAATGTAGTCCACAAGTTGTCGTTGGTATGATGCACAAGTTGAAGCCTCAGGCAAGACATCCTACAGAAAAATTGAATCATCTAAGTTGAGGCATAAACTATACATAAATTAAAAAAAATAATAATAATAATAATAAAATAAAATAAATTGATATACCGCACCAGCAAGACTTGAGCTACAATGTGGTATTTCATACTTGTAAACAAGGGCATATGCAAAAAAAGGAATTTCTAGAAAATGCTGGCCCAAAATTTTAAACGCAAAGACCCACAGAAGTATCATAGCATACAAGCAAATCAAATTAATTGTTGTATTCAGTGTAACTAGAATTTCAACATTAGGGATCAAGGTATATAGGACAATAAGTACCTTGTAGTATGATATTGAGGTCGGGATGTTCAAAGAATCAGATGTGGATGATGATGGAAGAGGACACAGGGGCAACAAATCCTCACAGAGTATCTTTTTGGAAATCGTAGTGAAGGGCATTTGGAAAGCCTCCTTGAAACTGAAATCATTGACCATGAAAAAAGGAATTCAGAATTTATGCCAGCATGCATGAAAATTTGGGATATATCGAAGTTGACAAGCAATACAGATTCTACAATATTAAAACGGGTTCCAATAATCTACAAAAGTATGCCCATGGATCAGTTCAATCACTAAGAAATCTTCATGTTTTCGAACTTAGGAATAAAGCACATTTGAAATACATAACAAGTACATCAGACTGTACTACCCCCAAGAAATTATAAACGAACCACAAAATGATGTTAATAAATAATAACCAAATCAAAGGAAACAAATCATAATGATTATGTGCGTCAGAAGTTCCACTAAACCATCCCTTGTCCATCTCTACAATTTTAGCATTGACTTCAATACCTGCTTAATTCTGTAAAAGACAAAACAGTCCTCTGGAAAAAGCAGTATTGAGGCACAAGATAGACAAAAACCCTCCATTTTGTAAGAAAACAACAATCCTTTAGCACAATTACAGAGGTATATAACAATCACTGAACATTGCATAAGCATGTCATGGTCATCCTATAAAAGAGAAAAGAAAGATAGAATATTTATAAGCCAGCTATTCAAAATTGAAATAACATTAGTCTGCAAGTATCTAATCTTACCAAACTGATCTTGTTCCTCAACTCCTAGGATATTAAAATTATCGCATGAGCAAGTTATCATCTTACAGAAAAACAAGAAAAGAGAAAAGAATGACTTATTAACCGTTCTTCTTGGTCTATAAATTTTTGGATGATCGGCTTCATTACAAGTAACTGACACTGCACAAGTACATATTAATCTGAAAAGCGGCATAACTAAAGATGTTTCGTTAGCTCATTGCATCACATCTCCAAAGCATGCCCTTCTCATCTTATAAGGGGAGGAGGATAGAAAGGGAAGACAAGAAAGATTACCAATATTCCATCTGCTCAAATTCTTTGACTAATGTTCTTTGCAAGAATTTAGTATCTGAAAATCCTCCAAACTGAACTAATTCTTTTAGTCTTTGCATTGTATCCCTGCAAAATAGTAGAGTCCAACATGGTTTACAAATTAACAAGAAACCATGAAAAGTGCATACTTTAATCAAACTTTAATCAAATCAATTTCCATTAGCTCAGCCATAGCACATCCCATGGTAGTGATTTAGCATTCCCTATGAATCATCTCAAAATCCTTAGCCGAAACTAATTAAACAGTTTACTAAGTAATAACCCATGCAATACATGATAAACAATTACTAAGCGTCTGCAAAAATTGATTTCAAAGGCATCTAATTAGCATGATGTTCACTAGCCATCTGAACAGTGGGTTTTTTTTTTCTTTTCTTTTTGCTGGACATTTAATACAGCATTTTCCCCTGTCCAAACAAATTTGGAAGAAGTACACTGTTTATATTTGACCCAAAAAAATTTGCCCACATAGATTTCTTAGGCCTTTTAAATATCAAGTTCAAACATGTTTCAATTAAATGCTTGGTTTCAAACACACGAGTGCACATCCACTTAGAGTTAATAAAATGAAGAAATGACCAAAAAATTCAGATCCACAAGCAACAAGACGATTTTAACTTGAAAGGCAAGAAAGGATTCGCCAACAAGATTTTAAGGATTGCCCAGTCCAGACTGGGATTGGGATTGGGATTGGGATTGGGATCGGGATTGGGCCAAGGTCAATCCGAGTTAGTTCTAACAGGATTAGTGAGTCGTCGCTTGGATTAACCAAGCCCAATTTGGATCAGGATTGTTCGGTAGACTCAGTAGCCTCCCAATTAGTTAATCCTTCTTCACTGCTTTCCACCCTAAACCTTATTTATAAATTGGAAAAATAGACTGAAGAAGAAAAGTAAAGGGTTTTACAACCAATTCAGAAAATAAGCATCAGTTGAAGTGTTTCCACATTTCAACTGCAACATTGTGTACGATAAATTTACTATTTTAAATCAACCAAAACTCACATGATGCCTCAACCAAGTACTCTGACAAAACATTGAATTAAAATATAAGTAAAGTTTAAATTTGGCTTCCACCCAAAATGAAACTTCTTGTCAGAAATACCAACTCCTAAACTACCTATTCAAGGCCAGTACAAAAATGTAACTTCAAAACTTTGTAAGATAATTTTGAAATTCATTCAGTGACGGCCAAATAATTTTGTGCAAAACTGGTTAGCCAAAGGAGAGGTGTCAGAAAACAATGAAAATTCGGCAATAACATGGTAGATGGCACGTAACTTGATTCAAACAATGAATTCAGAAAACAGAACTTACATGTCAATTTCAACACCGTGATCAACTTCAGAAGGTTCCAACAATTGCCTCACAGGATCTCGGTCATAAAGAAACTTCAAGAATATAACCACAAGTTCACTGGAAAGACCAGAAATGAAATTACAAATGCTATAAATAACAACAATCTGCAAGTAGTTTACAAGACAGGTATTTGACACCAAACCTATTATATGGTGGAAGTTGATCACTTGGCTCTGTCATTAGCAGCTTTAGCTCTGACATTAACAGCTTTACACATTTTGTCAGCCAAGTGAAGAAATTCTGAAACTGAAACAAAGACAGCAGGAGGGTTGAGACATGAATATTGTCACAGTTGGTGAACGAGTCAAATTCCCATTTCAGAGTACCACTGCAGAGGCATTCAAAGCATAGGAATACCACCACCATCACCATCAACAATAACAATAATGTATAGTTTGGGCTGGGAAATTCACTATATCAAAGGTATTTACAGTATACCCCACACCAATACCACAAAAAATAATCAACAACAAAAGATGTATGCCTCTGTTTGCTTCGCCATCATCCTTATTCTTTGGTTGAGTGAACATACACCTCACAACATTCATACAGGCTGTAATCTCTCCAAACTCTTGGGCCTCTTCATCACTGCCCCCTTCTTCAGGAACATGCACACATTCTTCTTCAGCATGTTCTAACTCTTCTTCACACTCATTGGTTCTATATCAGAGATTGCAGGTTGGGCATTGATAAGCATAATGCTCAGTGCCATTACAACAACAGCATACAAGTTTGTTACTGCCCTTGGAACTCTCTGTAGTGGATCATTTCCAGGCGCATTAGGTGCAAAATGGACAAACTTAGGTACCCACTCACTATCGGTAATTTATTTGAAGAAAACTTTGCAAATTGGGAACCATGTGTCCTAGTGAATGGTTGTCTAATGTATTGTACTAATTCCAATGCCAACTGGAATGTATGCTCAATTGAATCCACAAGGTGTGAAATCATCTCCTTTCTTATTTTAGGCATAAGACTAATATAAAAGCAAGAAAGAGTCACTTTGGGATCCTCATTCACATCACAAAACAATAATCATAACCTTATCCCAACTAAATAGGGTCGGCTACATGGATCGGATATGAAAAAAAAAAAAGAATAAAATTCTATCCCTATTCATACTCGAATTGAGCACTAACATATGCATATCTTTTCTTAGCACTTCTTCAATAGTCATTTAGGCCTGCCCCTACCTCTTCTGGTTCCCTCCAACTGAATCAGGTCACTCTTCCTTACTGGGGCATCCATAGGTCTCCGTTGCACACGGCCATACCATCTCAACCGGCTCTCATGGAGCTTGTCCTGGATTGGTGCAACTCGCAACTGGTTTTTTAAATACCCTCATTCCTTACTCTATCTCTCCTAGTCTTGCCACAACCCTCTCAACATTTTCATCTCTATTACACTCAGTTTATTCAAATCACTTTTCTTGACTACCCAACACTACGCTCCATATGTCATAGTTGGGCGTATAACCGTCCTATAGAATTTTCCCTTGAGTTTAATAGGTATTTTTTTTGTCACATAGCACTCTCGATGCACCTCTCCATTTCATCCATCTCACTTTAATTCTATGAGCAACATCATCCTCTATATCACTTTTTTTTGTCACCGATCACTCTGGATAGCTCTCATTCCCCAAGTCTCATCACTCCCTCCCCTCCCCTAGTTTGACTGAAAGGGCATCTCATATACTCTGTCTTCATTATACTTTATACTTGTCATAAAACTTCTTGATTCCAAGCTTAATCCCCATAGCTCCAGTTTAGTATTAATCCCTTCCAATGTTTCATCTACCAAAACAATATCATTAGCGAATAGCATACACTACGGAACTGGATCTTGAATGTGCCTGGTTAAATCATCCATTTTGAGTGCAAACAATTAAGGACTAACACCTGATCCTTGGTGTACCCAATTATATTTGGGAATTCATTACTTTGACCCTCACTCGTTTCGACACTCGTCACCACTCCCTCATACATGTCCTTAATTATATCCACGTAGTTATTCATGCCCCTTCTTTTCTTTAGGACATGCCAAATAAGCTCTCTTGATACTTTGTCATAGGCCTTCTGTAGGTCAATGAAGACCATATGGAAATCCTTTTTGTGAGCTCCAAATACTTCAATAAGTTTCCTTAGGAGGTAAGCAGCTTCAGTCATATACTTAATTCATCATACTTACTCATGTACATGGCAACTGATATGCTACCCTGCCGAAGAGTAATTATTTGCTCCAACATCAGATCTCTATACCATATTGGGAGATATTTTCTTTCAATTTTTCTTTCATTTCGGCCCAATATTATATAGGTTCATGTCTCATTCTTAGAATATGACACTCCACACTCATGCAATACAATTTGGCATGCCCCCTAAGCTTCATTTTGGTGACCCTTATGTGTTGAGTGTCAATCATGTCATACCACTCAAAGTAGTGGTCCAAGTCTGAAAGCAATCCAAGAAGACTTTTGGATCAAATCTTCCATCAGATGAGGGAGAATCAATCTTCACTTTATTTGTTATGTCACCAGCCCTATGGCCCCTATATTGCAATTGCATGTTAGACATTCCATCAAGCATTTCCCATTCTTCTTCATCCCCATCATAATGATGGCGTTGGACCTCTTGGTGAGTGGGGAAACTTATGCTGTTTATAGGGCTTTCTACACACAAATTGACGTGGCTGGTCATTAGGCTTCACTCTTTTAAGTTTCATCCCGTCTTTTAACATCCTCTCGCTGAATGTCATTATCCTTATCTCTAGGAACATACTACTCCTTAGGCAGCCTCAAGAGCTCTCACGCATATCTTAGGTCTCAAACTGGTTTTGGATCTCATCCAATCTGACATTTATGTGACCCAACTGTTCAGCCAAAATATCTAAGGCTGTGTTTGGTAACCAAGAGAAGAAAAGAAAAAAGTACAAAAAATTGTACTTTTTTCTTAGTTTAAGAAATTCTCTTTGTGCTTGGCATGCCTTGAACCAAGAGAAGATTCTTTTTTGAATTTCAAAATTCACCTTGAGAATGGTGAAGTTTTCTTTTCCTACCAAAAAAAAATCTCGCCAAAAACACAAGAAAACATAAGAAAATACAAAAACTTTTCTTTTCTTTTCTTTTCTTTCTTCTAATGGTAGCCAAACATACATTTTTTTTTTCTCACCATTTCATTTCTTTTCTATTCTTTTCTTTTCTTCTCTATTCTAGATTCTTTTTTCTTTTCATTTCTTTTCATTTCTTTTCATTTTTCTCTTGGCTACCAAACACAGCCTAAGTTCATTGTTCTTATTTGGGAGTGAGGTTGGTACTAGGCTCCACTATAAGTTGACATACATCAAATGGGAAAGCTTTAAGAGGACATAAAGGGCTGGAACCACGCTCTGATACCAATTTGGGAAATTTGATACAAGTTTAAGGATTAAGTGAATTTGGGTTTGGGAAGATTTACTAATACAAAACTCAAAACATACATGCAGAAAATCAGATTCAACAACATCCATAAATGATAAAAATTTCCAAAATACAAGTGCGGAAAATTCATTTCAAGATTCATGGAAATTTAATAAAGGATACATGATAGAAGTAACTTCCTTTGCTGTCCCATGAATTGGAATGTTATGATCAAGTGCCAAGTCAATACCAAACTCCAAGAATGTGTCCTCAGTGCCTCCTTGTTGTTAATTGATGAATCCCCATCGTGTTTGAAGTTATAACTTAAGGCAACAAGTGGGAAAATTGGGACTAGTAGAAGGAATAGGGGAGACGAAGAGGGTGGTAGCATAAGAGGGAAGAGTTGGGGAAGAGATAGAGGGATTGGCTTCACACAACTCGGATTCACTCCAAGGTTTGCAAAGAATGTGAGAAAACCTCACAAGTTCCAAAATCATTCATTGTCTTCCATCTCAAAATACAGTCTTTTCTTAAACCCTGGAAAAGAGAAAGAGAAAGAGAAATAACTCCCTAATGACTACATTTCCAGCAAATAATTCTCATACAACCAAGGATTAAAGTATCGGTATCGGTCGGCCACAATTAAGATACGTATCAGAGGGTATCATGCCGTATTGGAGATGCGTTAAGATATGCAAGAGATACGCACATATGGATAGGAAATACTTTTTTATAAACTTTTGCATATTAAAAAATCTTAAAAAAAAAAAAAAAAAAAAACTATATATAACGTGTATTATGCATAAAGACTAAAACGGAGAGTATCACATGGAGAATACAAGGTTTGAAATTGTTTATGGGTATAAAATCCTTGCTCCCAACCTTGATTTCCACTTAGTTAGAGAGAAAAATGGTTGGCAGCAACTTTAGAACAAAAACCCCTCTCAAAAAATCGTGTTTTGCTGAGAAATAACCCATCTTGGCCATTATATGACCGTAGCACACCGTATCGGTATGTATCTATACATACCGAAATGTACATTTCACCTCAATTTTTTATTTTCTATAGAGTATCGATCATGGTTCAAGAAGTCGACCGATACCATCGAAAGTTCACACATTTCGACGGTATCGCAACAGCCAAATACCATATAACCGACTTTTTAAAGTCACATGTTTCGACATATTTCAACGAAAATTCCCACATTTCGGTATGTGGGAAATTTCGACAGAAACAATTGGTTCGACCCTCTAGGTGGAACCAACCCTCATATAATATGCTTTTAACGGAAACCAAGTCTTCTATTCTCAAAAATTCAACCCTCTCCCCTTATTTTCTTCTCTGTGAAGTGGGAAATTGGGGAAACACTCAAGATTTCCCCCTTATGCCCAAAAAACTTCAATCTAAGCTTGGATCTTGCAAAATATAGCTAAGGAAGGCAGCTTGGACCAAATGGTGATAGTGGATTTGAGAGTGCCGGAACAGCATCGCATTATGGATATCCATTGTATGGTGTATACGCCAATGGACCATCCTTCGAGAGCACTGGTTCATTTGGATATGGTGGTGGGTATGGACAATATGGTGGATCTTTTACCTCATTTGGATAGGAGGGCAGTTCAGGTGGTGGGTCATCTTTTGTTGACAATATCGTTGGTTATCCATCCCAACATTGTGTGCCATATCCACATCCTATTAGTGTGACTAAGCCAATCCGTAGGCCAGGATACCTCACTGATGTTGATGATGCATCTTATAGATGGGCAATGATGGACTACCAAAACAATTGGGCCCAAAACATGTCACGGGACGCATATGTGGTGCATTGAGAGGAGCGACTACGACATATGCATTGGTACACAGCTCGTGGACTGGAAGTGTGGAACCACCTAGACACTCTACTTGGAATTGACTTTTGAGTGTTAAGTGTTGAGTGTTGAGAGATAACTCATTATGATGTAATATTATTATTATTTTGAATCCTTTGTATTATGTATTTATGGACTTATGTAGATTGTAGACTATGTACTTATGTAGTATAGTTTCAGACTTTCAGTCAACAACTCAACGTACATTACCAAATTTTTGGTTCACCCACAAATATGACTTTGTGTTTTTTCTATGAAACTAAATATGTGAATGAGTTAGAAATGTCTAAAATAGGATGCATACAAAAAATACAGGCCAAAAAACACATTTTGAGTGGTTGAAACCAGAGTTTCCACCCAACCGAGAAAAATTCCCTGGTTTCCTCGAAATTTCCCAAGTTTCGACCAAAATTTTGGTCTCCACAAGGGTCGAAACCCGATACCTTGAACCTTGGTATCGGTACGTATTGCTATGTATTAGTATGTATCGATGTGTATTGGTGCGTATCAATATGTATCGTACGATACATATCATATCAATACAAAAGGATTTTAAAATTTCCATAAATCGGATCGGTACGGGCCAATACCGATAGGGTACAATATGTTCCGATACTTTAAACAATGCTTACAACATTAGTGCATACCAATTTTGACACCAATAAAGCTAGACACAAATCCCCATATGAAGTCCTCATCGCTTACATTTCATGGTCCTTCACAACTAACAATGAATCTAACCTTTGAGATCCCCAAGACTCCACAACTTTAGACGATTAGATGTAACTAACTGGTTAAATCCGTATAGACCATTTATCCTTCAAATATATATATATATATATATGGGTTGTCAAAATAAGCCTATTAAAATAATAATTATTATAATTATTATTATTATTATTATTAAAAAAAAAAACATAAAAAATACTAAGCTTATGGTCCATATGATCCATTGTGCTACTTATTTAAATTTAACACATTAGACATAGATTTGGGCTTGTTCTGGCATGAATACTTGTTCTAGAACCTCATTTGATCTACATCATAGAGGAAAAGAGATAAATCTTTCCTATACTATAGATCTAAAGTTTAACAATTATAGAAAAGACAGAAATAATGAAAGAAGTAATGAGATTGGCTATACAATGTATGGAGCTTCTTGGTTCTACAAACCTGATGTAGGAGCTTCTTGGGATCCTACTAGATGGACATGATTGGCTATACAATGTATGGAGATGGTTTATAGTAACCAGGGAGATATGTCCTCTTTTCTTTTTCCTTTTGTTTTAAGTTAGAGGCAAATATATAATTGTGTTTCTCAAATGTAATTGTGTTTCTCAAAGAAATTTCCTAGTTATATGCAAGGAATACAACAATGCTAACTTTCATAATTTTATACAAAACAGAAAATTAAGCAACCTTTCCTCTGATTTCAAAAATAGAAAGCATGTAGAATCATAGATTCCTATATGCATAGTTAGCCTATATAGAAGAAATAAAACCAGACCAAAAAGGAAAAACAAGAGGGGAAAAGAGCCATTGCTAACCACAATTGACACAAAAAATTTCAAAGCATTACCTTAAAATCCTTCATATTTTTTAAGAACAAAACTTAAACACTTATTGGGTAGAACCCGATAACCCTAACTAACGTATACAACAATCATAAAGTTCTATCGGCAAAGAATTGGGGTTTTTCTTCCATCTAGATTTCTTGATAAGCTAAAAGAGCAGCATGAAATTCCCAATACCTGATACAACACAGTTGCCAACACCCCCATAAATCGTTCAACTTGGACAAGCAACATTCCTGCTTTTTCTGTTGCATTGTCAATCAGATTTTCATCCAGGCCAACACCCTGATAGCGTGCACGCCATCTTGAAAGGCCTCTCAGTTCTCCAATTCTAAATGCAATAATTTCTGCAGCAGGCTACAAAATGGATAATTAAGAGCATCAATTCTTCTATCAGCAACAGTAAATCAATTGAGCTACTATGCCAGCATACCATATACCTCAATAAGAAAATCTATTGTTCACTTACCAAAATCAAGGATTGGTGGCAGCCCATAAACGTTAAAAAATAAATTAAAGAATTAGGGATTTGAAACCCTCTTGGCAGTTCATTGATGATTTTCAAAACTATGGGATAAATGGACAAGGCATAGGCAATTCTGTAATTAAAGGAACAATTAGGATGTAAAGGAAAAGGACCTAATAACAGGTCTGTCAAAGAGAAGGAATAAAGACGAATTATGTTAAAACTCAGAGAATTAGTGTAGATCTAAAAGAAAATTCGATTAATCTGGCACTTTACCAAACCCAACCTAGATCTGTACCTAACTGCAAATAGATTTGAACACTCAGAAATCCGCAACTTTAGAAGCCCACAAAACAGGGAACCTGTAAGACTTCAGTCCACAACCAATAGGAACCGACCAGGTTTGGGATTTAAGAAGCACAGGGGTGCAACAGGTCTGCTGTGAGCCAGTGAAGTTAGAAACAAAACAGAGGTGGGTAGCTGTAAGTTGTAACTTGATGAAACCAGACTGAAGCTTGGTGGTTTAATAGCAAAAATTAACGGAGACTACAATCAGAAAGCTATATATGCCATTTGAGAGCAAATAAATTGGTCAATTGGAAGTTATGGAGAGAAATAGCAGACTGGTAATAATCGAGAAAATAGGGTATCGCAGGATACAAACAGAAGGGTGATAATCTGACCTTTCTGTGCAGGGAAGAACCAGAAAAGGATGATCAACAGTAAATAAAAGCAACTGCAGCAAGAGCTTCAATCAACCATTCGTATAGGCATTTTGGACACAGCCATTGAAATAACTTCTCTGGCTACAATTTTGATACTCCACCCAGTCAGAGACATGATAAACCCTAGAAACAAGAGGCTTCAAGATTAGTAGAACGAAGATGGAGTATATGCGAGTAATTTTAGTCACACCATGATGGATAATGACATAGTAAGAATTGAGGAAAGAGAGATACAGCAAAGTGATTCTTCTAGAGCCTGGGATCAATTATAAATAAAGAGGGAGAAATAGAGGATGATATTTCATAAAGAAGGTTGGATGAAGTGGAGAGGTGCAACCGAAGCATTGTGTGACCGACGTATCCCACTAAAGCTCAAAGTAAAGTTCTACAAGACTTTTGTACGACCAGTTATGATGTATGGAGCGGAATGTTAGGCAGTTAAGAAGTGTCATATTGCGAAGCTATGAGCAGCAGTCTAGCAGAGATATCAGATGAGGATATTAAGATGGATGTGCGGCAAAACTAGAAAGGATAAAGTAAGGAATGAATATATAATTTGGGAGTTGCCCTGATCAATGACAAGCTTCGAGCAAGTCGTTTGAGGTGATACGGTCATGTTTAATGAAGACCTAGGGACACCCCAGTAAGGAGGAATGATATGATTTCGATTGAAGGAGCTAAAAGAGCTAGGGGCAGGCCTGACATGACCATAGGAGAAGTTGTGAGAAATGACGTGCAAGGTTTGGGTCTTATACCAAGTATGACCTCGGATAGAGCCCATTGGAGAGCAAGGATCCATGTAGCCGATCCCATTTAGCTGAGATTTTCATGACTTGCTGGGTTATGCCTCTTACCTCTTACTTTCACCTATAACATTTTATCTTTCATCTTTCAATGATGATTCATTTTGTTTTGAGTTCATTTCCCCTTCCTAAACTTTAATTCGAAATAGACGGTGCCTAAGGGAAAGAATCTGAGTATGCACCTGAAGGTTCTCCTGGACAACAAGATGAAGCTCTTTCCCAGCGTTATGGATAGCCTTTGCCACTCGCTTGAGTCCCTTCGTGGTGAGAATCAAAAAATTTAAGAGAATAGTAATAAATAAAAAGGGCTTCAGTTAGTAGCCATAAATAAACCGAGAAGGTTTGTCATACCACTTCACCAAGAGAGTTGACTAGAAACTGATGAATAGGTGGACTTGTCCGAGCACCACCAAGAAGGCTTAGGAACTCCTCTTGGGGGGAGGAGTCAAGTCCTGTGAATGAAATGAAGAAAACAGCAAACATAAACATGAAATTAAGAATCTGTTACAACTAAATTGTTATTTGATTACGCTTTTAAGATAGTAGTAGCTACCATGGTCAACAATCAGAGAAGCTAGAGGGTCAAACTTCTCATGAAACGTATGCATTGCATCTGACCATTGCTTACACATAACTGATAGTGAAGCCCGGAAAACCTCAATTAAGTCCGCAATGTTTGAAGCTTGCAGGGCAACCTGATGGAGCTCATTTTTCCTTAGGAAAGACAAAGAAAAGCGTATCGCTCACACTGATCAGCAAAAAACCAACTGAATGAATAACAGAACTTAGAGCATAACCAGAAGATGAAGATATAATTGATTAAGCACAACAGGTGAAATTAAAACAAAGCATCCAAAGTTAATATATGCATAAGCATAACAATATCACTTACCATTAAAACCACTTGCTGAAAATTTTAAAAATATCCATGCACACTTAATCTGGCAGAGCCTATATCAAAATGAGAAGAGGGGAAGAGAAGGTTAGGTTTTGGGCATCTCACCCGACTGTATCCCACAACAAAACAGCATAAGCCATCTCAAATAAACTTCATTAACTTTTTTTAATTGATTACAGCAGCTCCTCTTATATAGGAGTAAGTTCAGATTACAAAATAGAAGGTAAGAAACTAGATAGCTTAGACTACTAACTACTAACTTGTCTACTAAGCAACTAACATAGAACAATAAGGACTCTTCTAAAAGACTTGATCTTCACTCACAACCATGGTTGACCAAGTCAAACCATAAGAAAACAAAAGCCAAAAATACAGTTCACATAGTACTGACTTACTGTTCACGTGAACAGTAACACAAGTTACTGGAAGCTGCTGGACTCCTCCATCGATTGCTGTTGTCGATGGCCTTCTAGAAGACAATAAAGAGGAAATGTAGCTGGTTCGATGGCCCAACTGGGGTGGTTCTTCTGCTGCAAAACTGAACCAGAAAAGACACAAAACTGGGCCAGTATGAAGCTCGCTCGATCAGCACGGCTGCAGCCTGTTCTTCTTCATCGATAGTGAAGCCCATGCATTGGGTCAGCATGAGAATCTACATCAGCGTGGGTGAGGGATCAAGGTGAGCCAATGATTGAATATTGATCATGCTGGGGGTAGGCCTAACCCCAAGATAGCCAAACAGATGGGTGCTGATGTGGAGAACTTTATGGCTTCAAAGGGTCACATACACTCACAGGCATCTCGACCGTTTGAGCCCACAACTGGCAGGGATGATGAGGAGCCTGACTGGTCCCATTCTAGTGGTCACACTTGCACATCGCACCGTATATTCATGGAAATGATGGCGGCGACGATGATGATAGTGGTGATGGAGGTGGTGATAGATATGCTTCCCTTTAAGAGGATGACCAGGCAGAGGAGGAGCAGGACCCAAACCCAGAGCCGATTCAATTCACTGGGGAGAGCCAATTTGATCACCCCACATAGGCTACGGACTGCGGTGCACGTCCAACCTCCTCATTTGTAGGCTACACGAGAGGGCCTTATCGCCAGTTCCAACTAGATGAGCAGGCTGGACATTGATAGCTTGTTTAGAACTGTTGGTGAATTGAGTATAAGGGAGAGTAGAGGAAGTGGGCACGCTTGCCGAAGAGAGCAACCGGTCGAAGTTCAGTGCATGTGGTGGTAGCGATGGTCATTTCACTGGCATGGGGGAGCATACATCCCATTCATCCATTCCCAATGCATTTGAATATACCACTCACAGTCACAAATTGGATCGTCCTTTGTGGACAACCTCTTCTCCTACCCAGCCCACCAGCCGTACATGCTGGCAACAGCATCAAGTCACAATGGCTCAGTGGTTGGTTCTTATAAGTACAATGACCTATACCCTAGCCAGTATGTAGAGGAGGCCATTTATGGCAGGTGTGGAGGACTACGAGCGTTTCTTTCAACACACTATGACAGGCCTGCATTTTTTATAGTCGGAGGAAAATGCAAGTTGGCATCACCAGTCTATCAGTGGGCTCGATCCTCCTTGTTATAGTTCATGGTCTAAGCCATTAGGATCACATGAGGGGATCCACTATGTACTTTGTACTCATGTATTTGCAGACAGTATGGTATTGTCAGGACTTGAGTGTCTATCTTAAATGCACTATGTATTATTTCATAAATAATTAACCAATATTATGTTTATTCATTCACGGTTCATTATTTATATGTTTTACTGCCTTCTATGCCTTCTAGTACTCAAACAATGTGGCAATACTACAATGTATACAAAAGGGTTCGGTATATACTGCCAACCAAAGATGCAAATCCAAACCACCACTTTGTGTCACTTTTCTTGCAATATAAAGGTTTGCATATGTTTACATAGGCTAAAATAAGGTTTCCCTGAAGTATTGGAGCTTAATATAGCCATTTCCCCCCCGGAGGGGGGGGAGGGGAAATGGCCATTCAAAACATCTGGCAAAAAATGCACTGTTTCAGCGAGAGGCTGTTGGTTTTATTCACATTGAGCAGGGTTTTAAATGGAAGGAGTTTTTGCTTTTGGGATAGGCTGTTGTGATTTGTGAATAATCCCACATCAACTAACTCTAGGACCTTGGATAACTTCATATACCAGTTGGGCCTCTCCACGTAATAGCTTAAGTTTTTCAGTTGAAAATTCAACATATTATCAAAACACCAGGCCCATTATGTTAATTAAACAGCTGTGTACGATCACCCAAAGGATGGGCCACACATGCCAAGTGTATTGCCAACAAAAAGAGGAGCAACAAGTGAGGGGGAGTGTTGGAATAATCCCACATCAGCAGACTCTGGGACCTTTGATGACTTCATATAACAGTTGGGCCTCTCCACCAAATAGCTTAAGATTTTGAGTGTTGGACACTTCAAGAAGGCATGCTTTTCTTTCTTTTTCTCCTTATGTTATTTTCTTTCTCAATTTCCTCGTAAATTTCTTCAGTTGCCTAATAAAACTTTCAAAAAACATTAGCCTATCATGAAAGTCCAATGCGATAAAGATGAACAGATGTTTGATGAGATAAATATTTTTTACTGCAAAAAAATTAAAATAAATGCAAATTTACATTATTTCAGGACCAAGAAAACTGGATGATGAAGCTAGACAATTTCAATTTCGAACCAAACGTTTCTGAGACATTAGGCTTACCGTTTCCGAAATATAGAAGTATTGAGAAGCAAACAATGCAAACCATGTGTAGACATTTGAGGGTCCTTGAATTCTACTTTGTCTTGTACTAGGTCCCCAATGCTCAGTACAATCAAATGACAAAGATCTCTAGATAAAGCCACCTGATGACGAGATCAACCCATTAACAATTTCATATTCTCCAGAAAGAAGCCAATGTCTATCAAAAGCAGATAACCCCCCCCCCCCCCCAAAAAAAAAAGGGGGGGTCAAATATTAGTTTAAAAAAAATAGTATGCAACTACCCTGATAAAACACAAGTTTTTTATTTGGGCTGGGGTTGAAGGAAAGACAAAGGAGCATTACACGATTATACTTTCACTATAAGGCAGACAGGTCAGCCTTCAAAACTTGGCACAGTATAATATAGGGATATCCTTTAAAAAAAAATTCTCCTCCCCCTTATCTAGCCTTCAGGAGAGAAGAAGAAATTGAAGCTTGATTCCATTGCTTAGGCTTGTTATGAAGACTGCATACATTCCTCAATTTCCAGCATTCTTATGTTATCATTTGTCAATGTCTACTGTCATGGCAAGAAATCCACATAGAGAAAGCAATAATTGGGGTTCTCCTATAATTCCCACTAATCTTGTGTTAACTCTCTCCATTATGAAGCACCTTAAAAAAGGACTTCATCAAAAACTGCTAGTCCTGCTCCACTCCAGATCCTTCCATTCCCCCCTCCTTTAGCTCTTGTTGATTCCAAACCCCATATGTCCTGTCACTGCCCCAAATCCCAAGTCACAACTTCTCAATCATTTGGATTGCTCCCCCACTGTGCCATCCTGTTTCCATAAACTCTTGGGACTTTGTATGCATCTCCTTCCAAAACCCCATTAATCCTCCCCCACCCCCACCCTCTTCCTCTTCACTTCCCAGCACAAGCCCCCTTCTTCCCCATTTTCACCGGGATAATATTGAGTGCCACCCCCCCCCTTCTCCTTTGCCCAGTCCACTCGTTGCCATTTCCCCTGGTTATCCTTCCCATACCAAAGAAAAACACTTTAAAGCTTCTCTGAACATGGATCGATAGTAAACGGTCTCCAATCTCGCCACAAAAGACGCTGGAAAAGAAAACATGGATTGAGCGTAGACACTGGACAGCCTCCTCTCCACCTTTTCACCAGGTCCAATAATTCCTTAAGACTTCACCCTTACACACCATAGCAGCAACGAACAGTCCACATTTTCCACCTCCCAAACAAGAATCACCTCGCTCTTCTTTAAGCTCACCTTCAACCCTGCCTCCACTTCCGAGACCAATAGAACACATTGCAGATTAGGGATCAGGACCACCAATGCAACAAAAAGAAGCAAGGAAACATCTGTGTACTGCTAGAGAGAGTTCCTTACCTGAAACCCTCCACCACACACCCCGCCTTCCAACTAGCCATTAAGATGGCCAGAACCTTTGAAACACAAATGAAATAGAAGGGAGAAGAAGAATCCCTCTGCCTCAACCATCAGAAACTCTTAAAAGAACCAGCTGGAGCCCCATTACCAAAACAGAAACCTAGCTTTTTTCTAAGAATCCTTTATCCACCCTCCACTTCTCAACAAATCCCATCCAAGGATGTTTCCAAAAGCTTTCTCCATTTTTACCTTACAAATCACACTCAGCTGCCCCTTTCAAGCCTGGGTCCACCATTTCATTAGCCACCAACACCTTGTTCAGTATCTTTCTACCACTAAGTCACTGACAAAAACCCTTTGATGCATCGAAATAATATGTTATTCATATCATAATATGACAATAAGTACATTTACCCCACCCAGACCATGCAGTAGAGGGAGCCTCATGCACTGGGTAGCTCTTTATAATATGACAATAAGTATTTATTTAGCCCAGTCACAAGCCCACATAAGCTGTTTGCAAGCATCATCATCCAGATCTTGTGCTAACGATAATAAGGTTTTCGCCCCTTGAGACTGCACCTATTATTTCGTTACCTTTTGTCAAGGAAATTTCTAAACTAAAACATGCATGTCTAGTCTACATGAGATTGCCCCACATCCTCTTTTGCCTTCATCTGATCACCTCCAATTGACGCCTTTCACTTGCACCAGTTGTACGTACCCCTTCACACTCCCCACCATTATGACAGACCATCTTAGTTGACCTCCTAATTTTGTCACCAGACAAAATCATTCCATTTCTCCATTGCATTATCTCAGGATTTTGCCTCATCACTCATTCATTTCAACACCCTTCCAAACAATGTCCAATGCATATAAAAATCATCTGATAGAAGTACAATACATGCTTTGTAAAATGACCTTCCAAAAGCATATAAAATGAACACAATCTAACAAAGCCTCATCACTTCTTCCGGATGAGCCACATCAGACCTCCTCCACAACTCCACTCTATCTAGGATGATACCTTCTGTTAATAACAAGTCCAACTATAAGCCACATTAATTTTTGTTGATTTTCCCCTTGTCATTCTGGAACACAAACACATACATCCCCCCCCTCTTCCTCTCCTACTACAGCAAAAAGGGGAGAAAAAAGTAGAAATAAGGATTAAAGTATCGGTATCGGTCGTCGTACCGGTCAGCCAAAATTAAGATACGTATCGGAGTGTATCGTATCGTATCGGAGATACGCTAAGATACGCTAAAGATAAATACATAAATGGATAGGAAACATTTTTTTAAACACTTTTGCATAAAGAATTTGTAAAAAAAAAACTATTGATAACGTGTATTATGCATAAACATTAAATTGAGGGTATCGCACTAAGAATTTAAGGTTTGTAGTTGTCCCATAAATGTAAAATCCTTGTTTTCAACCTTGATTTCTACTTTAGTTTGAGAAAAACATGGCTAGCAACAACTTTGGAACAAAAGCCCCTCAAAAAATCGTGTTTTCTGAAAAATTATCATCTTGGCCATTATATGAACGTAGCGCACTGTATCAGTACATACCGATACTCACCGATACGTACCGATCGATACATACCGAAACGTACATTTCACTTCGATTTTATATTTTCCATAGAGTCGTATCGGTGCATATCGTATCGTATCGTATCGTATCGATGTGTATCCGTGGTGTATTGATGCATATCAGTATGTATCATAGGATATACATTGATACGAAAGGATTTTAAAAATTCCATGTATCGTATCGGTGTGTATCGTATCGTTCAATTAAATTTAAGATACGTATCGAAGGGTATCGTATCGGTATCGGAGATACTTTAAACCATGAGTAGAATAATAAGGTGGCAGAAAAATTATATCAAACAAAAAAGATGCCTCCGAAAAGAGTAGAAGTGGCTTTAGACCATTCAGAAATATAAATCTGCCCAGAAAAAGGTATGGCTTTCAAAGGTCAGCCACAGGAATATAAAGAACTAACCTTGTACACAGAAGCATTTTGAAGTTGACAAGTAGCTTGGTTAACCAATTGAGGAGTAAAAATGGAGAAATTGTGTATATTCTGGTCCCATGACAAAATTACAGAGGGTAAGAGGAAATTGAATAACTTTTCATGTAACAACTGCAAATAATCAAAATAAAAGTCTAAAATGATAAGGAAAACACCAACATAAGTCAATACATACGCAAAAGAATAATAGTGAGTAACAAATAAATCCTACATGCATTCAAATTATTACAAGTGACTATTTTGAGACCCCACCCATGCGAAATTCAGATTAAAACAATTATCACACCAGACAGCAATTATATGTGCCAGTAAACCTAACCTGGAGGAGGAAAGAAAGGAGAATGAATGATCAAGCTAAACTTTAGAGGATATTAATAACTTTGGGAAATGGCTTTCATATGAAAATTCAGGTTGTAAGTTTCATGCAAAAAGTGGGCATCCATGCATAGCAGTAATACAATCGGGTTTACATTTGGCAGCAAGTCTTGGATTCAAATATATAGTCAAAATGGGAGTTAAGGCTCCAAAAGCATAACTGTCACAGTGGAAAGACGACCTCGATGGTGGCCCGGTGGCCAGGCGCCTTGTCGCCTAGGCATCGCCTTGTTCACCTCAGTGTGCACATGTTAATCTGGAGTTTCTATAAATCGGCTCAACAGGAATGACAGGCCCACAAAGCCCAGCAGTAATAAAATCAAATTATTAGTCAATATAATCCAAAAGGGGTCAAAATACCAAAGGATAATTCACACAAGCCCACAAACTCAATCGAAAAAAACAAATTTAAATTTATTATCAACATTTGTGTTCTTTTTGTGTAATTCACTACAAAAGAACAAAAAATGGACGAGTGTTGCCAAACACACTTTTGTTCTTTCTATTCCAAAAGAACAGAACAGCAGAAATACATAAAAAGAACGTTGCCGAACAAACTAAGATGACACTTATTGACATTGTTGTACTATTAAATATTTTTCCTCTTCTTAATACATATTTCAATTATTTCATTGAATGTTGTGTGTTCTGATACTACATTATGTGTAGGATAGGCTATATTACAGAAAGTATACACCAGGGTACAGTGTACATTAGCAACCTAGGGTCCGAAGCCAAACTATCATTGGGTGTATTTTTTAAAAAGTTTAAATATGTTTACAGATGCTTAATTTCCCTCATGTTTTAGGCCAAAATATGGCCATTTTACCACTGAAAATTGTAGCCAAGAAGTTCAATATTTCAATTAAAATCCAAAATATTTCGTTTCGACCTACATTTTATGTCTCCAACAATGATGACATAATAGAGGGTAGATTCTCCTATCTTTCTCCATTCCCTTTGATGAAGCAGAGGTGATTTTATTTCGTAAAAAAGAATATAAGGGGGGAAAATGGAGGGATGAAAGGGATTGCGATAACCCCACCCCTCCCCAGCAAAAAGGCTCATGAATGGAACCAACCCATTGAATAAAGCTATCCTATAAATTCCTATTACTGCTAAACGAACCCAATTAGACCTAAAGTCAACAAAAGAAACACCCTTGACCTCAATCAAAACCAAAGACCAAAAAAAATATAGTAACTTAGAGGTCCTTCAGACAGCCCAATTATCCAAGGATGACTTGTATTCAAACCCAATCAGGGAATATATATAAACAAAAAAATCAAGATTTTAATACGATCTATTGAGTATCAACTAGCTCAATCTGTTAGGCAATAAGAAATGCACAACAGCCATGAGTTTGACCAAAAACAACCAACTTTCCCACCCAAAGAAAGAAATGCATAACAAAATCATTGTGTGATAAAAAAAAATCAACATAACAAAGACATTGATTTTCTAATATTTGCAATGCACTTTCTTATCTACATTTTGAGCATAATACTTTAATTTTTGAAAAATGTTCATCTTTTTAATCGGTTCAAACCATCATTCCATCATATACTTGACTTTCCTTGATACATTCCTTCTAGATGCACAATTTCATACACTGAAGAATTCCATATGCACCTTTTTGTGATTGAACTACCAAATATAAGCAAGTAGTATTGTACACTGAAGTGCATGCAAGCTAAATAACAATCAATAGATGAATAGAAAGGGGATAAACCCCAAGGGGTGAACAATATCAATAACATGGATGCAAAAGAGCTCCATTTGAACCACATGTTTTGATAAAATATGTCTTAGAAGTCACATTCCAATCAAAGCTCTAACTCACGATCTTTCCTATTTGGAAAATCCCAAATATGCTAAAGCAAAGGCTTCCATCTTTGTCTCCACTGCATAAGATATTGAAACGTTGATGTGAAGAATTTGACAGTTCTCGAAACGAGTCTTCATTGTCATCCATAAATCCAGTATCCACAGATACCACTCCAGGCATCCGAGGAACTCTAGGAGCAGGAGGAAAGAAACGTGGAGTACGGTCTTCATAAGTTGAGATGTTACCATCATCATCCTGAATGAAAATTTTGAAACAGAATTAGCAATCATCACTCCATGATAGGAAACCAATAAACAAACATGAGGCTTCCATGTGCTATACACAAGGATAGAAATTGTTTCTCAGAAAAATAAATTTGGATAAAAATACTCGAAATATAATATAAAAAGGTATGTTTAACAAACTTGTAAGTTATTCTGTTGTGCAATTTTGTTTCTTTATTACTTTCCTTTTACAGGGTGAGGCAAGGAAAGAATATGCGTAAAATGAGTGTTCATTGGGATAAAGACCTTAAGAATGATGAGGGGCAAGAATATGAAGGATGGGATCACCTATAAATTCATTCCAGCAAATTTCAGAATTAGAATCAATAGGAGACAAGAAAGGGGGGAAGGAGATTGAGATGGTTCAATGGGTTCAAAGAAGAAGGAAAAAAAAAGGCAAAGAACTGATAAGCCATGCATGGATCATGAAGAAATAGGCTATAAGTGACGGAGGTGAATCACAAAGGGCTCATTTAATAAGAAATAAGCATTGGGGTGGGTTCTATACATCTTCGCCATTTTGGTCCAAGGGGTTTTTTGTAATACAAGATTAGTCAAGTAGGATTAGTTTAGTCCAAATCTGTGCAGGTAATGAGTCCTTTTTATGTTAAAAGTTAGCTAAGTCAAGTACTAGAATTATTAGGAACTTGAATCTAGATTTTATTCCAAGACCATGTTTGGTTTATAGAGTCCTAGTTTGAGTAGGAGTGTCAAATACCTGATTTTACTATTCCTAATAGCAGTTTCAATTAATTTAGGACTATTAGAGAGTCAGTTTATATATACCAGAATTTAAGCATCAAAATCCAGCATTGTATCGGAGGGTTGATCTCAAGTGACATATCATATTAGAAAGACATAAGATAGTGAAGATACACTAAAGATACGCATGGAAATGATCAAGAAATACATGAATGTGCTTATGATACATATAAAATACATTTTGAAGCAGAAAACATTATAGTATACTATATATATATATATATATATATATATATATCTTTATCAGCTTAGCGAAAGGATTTCAGTCATATTTACCTAATCTAGTGATGCATAACGAAAAAAAAAAAAAGTACGAAAATGGGAGATTTGAGCCTTAAAAAAATATGCAACTTTTTCTCCCCAAATCGGTTTTGATCCATGAATTGAGCATTGTAAATCCCCAACTTGTTGAAAAAGTGAAGATTAAGGTCCTTTTTTATGTTGACGATTTCCCCCAACTCAGAACGAAGAGAAAAACAAGTTTCCAAGGCCTTCGGTTGCTCTCGATGTTGTATCTCACTCATGGTTTCTGTTTGCAGAGTCTAGGGAGGGGCAGATGAACACAGCCTTACCCCCCCCCCGGGCTCCGCAGAGAGGCTGTTTCCTTTATCCAACAAGTTGCAATAGAGCAACCTTACCGCTGCGTCAAGTCTCGCCCTAAATACGATACGAAACACTCCAATACTTAACACCCTTTATATGTGTATATATATATATATATATGTACATGGGTTCAACTTGTAGTCACCTTAAGGGGTGAACTAAGAAGTTGTAACCTTCTTTTAATTGCCCCCTGTCTTATTCCCTAAAGTTATTAATGGAGTATTTAAAGCAAGGGTAAAAAAAGGGTTTTCAAACTTTTTTTAATGCAGTATTTAATGCAATGCTTGTTTGAAATGACTGGGCCTATCCTCATTGGGAAAAAAAATGGCAAAAAAATATGGTTACAATTTTTTTTCACCAACCTTGGTTACAAAAAAATTTTCCCTTATACATGTGAATTTATGAACAATAAACTTCAGTTTTTTAGAAAGTACTGTGGATCCAATTCTGTTTTTCTGAGTGGATTCTCAGGCTCAACTTAATGGATTCCAAAACAACAGCAGGTGAATTCATGCCCTTGTATCTCTTCTACTTTCTATCTTAACCTCTTACCAGACTACAGTTCAGATTACACATTTAACTAGAGGCACCCTCTTTTTACCAAAGTTTGTAAACTCGGGTTTCGGTGTAGTTTCGGCCTGCCAAAATTTCGCCAAAACAGTGCATTGTTTGCCGTGAGTTTTTGTTGGCCATTTCAGGGGGCAAATGGCCAAGTCACCCTCTTTTTACCAAAGTTTGTAAACTCGGGTTTCCCATTTCGGCCTGACCAAAATTTTTCCAAAACGGTGCATTTTTTGCCGTGAGTTTTGATTGGCCATTTCAGGGGGTAAACATCCAAGATGAAAAAAATTTCAGCCAAAATAACAGAAATTTTCTCCGAAACAGTGCAATTTTTTCTACAATGTAGACACAACCCGAAATTTACCGAAAAGACCAAAATTTCGACCAAAACATTGTCGAATCCCTGATTCATGTGACAATTCATCTCGGCCAAGTAGCCCATGTCAAAACCACGGAAATTTTCAAAATTTCAGCAAGATTTCTCTGTGTTTTTGGAAGATACTTTTTACTCAAGTTTCCTGATTATGTTCTTCCTCAATATCTCTCTGTTTACTGTTCTGATTTAGTCCATGAGAAACAAGTCCATGCTCTTATTCTGGTTCTATTTTAAAGAATAGTGGCCCACAGATCACTTTTATCTTTGCTTCTTGCTTTCCTAGTAGCACAAGGACTTCACCATAAGTCTACGTTCTATCAATAGAATTCCTTCAAATTCTGCAGGACTGTTCTTCTATTAGAATAGACCACTCGACCAGATTTCTAGTCTATTCTAATATGTCTGTTGTGAGTTACAAACATTTCCTATTTCTGGCCTATATTCTCTGAGTAGTGATCCTCTTAAGTACTAGTCTCTTGCTGGATTTTCTGGTTTGGGATTATTCTACATTAATGTGATATATAACCTTGTTTATATTCTACCACAGCCTCTAGAGGGATTTTGGTAAAGCAGATATTTGAAGCATGGTGGTTCTAATTAGAAGCAATCCCATGGAATTTGAGATTGAACGTTGTACTGACCTCCTTCAGAAATTACAACATTGTGGTCCAGAAAAGAGGTTGTGCAGAAATGGTGTCAAAGGAGAGTTTTTGGTGAAAGCTTATCACAATTTCTTATGCAAAGAGTGAGGACCAATTTGAAATTGGAGAGAGGGCATGCATCTGGAAAAGCAAAGCTCCTTCAATAAGATTTGTGTTTGCTTGGATGCTATTTTTGAAGATGGTTTTAACATTGGAACAATTTAAAGGAGAGGTTTTTTCTTTTGGGGCTAGCGGATGCCAGTACGCCATTAATGCTACAAAGATGAAGAAACTTTTGATCACATATTTCTCACTTGTGTGCAGTCATTTGTTTGTTATTAATTAAGGCTGTTGGGTGCCCCTCCACCCAGCATCTGAAATATATTACCAAGCGGCTTCTTGCTACTAAATCCTTCCCAACAGCTGATATGAAATGAAATTTAATCCCTTTGCAAGCTACTGGACTTTGTGGAAGGAAAGGAACCCAAGAGTGTTTGAGGACATACATGTCTAAAGCAAGAATTTGACTGGATAAGGTCATCTTTTAGCTGAATGGGCAGGTGTGAAAACTTCTGGATTATATTTCATCAATCCAGGTATGCCATTTTCTTGAATTTGTATATTTGCTTTGTTCGCAAAAAAAAATGTACAGCTGTATAGCTCCTTAACATTTTATAGTTTCGAATGAAATTTCTCCTGTTATCAATCAAAAAGGTAGAAAAAAAAGAGGCCCCGATGTTAACAAAGTCCCCAAGTTTCAAAACCTGTTGTCACCCAACCAATCTCTAAACCAGTATGCCCACAATAAATAAATAAATAAATAAAAGTTCAATTCCAAAACTATGTATTGCTTTGCACTTTAAGTCTCAGAGTTTTTTTTTTTTTTTTTTTTTTTTTTTTTTTAACAGCGAACTCCACAGAACAAACAATAAACAATCAAAATACATCTGAAAAGGCAAGGGATGAAAATTTTTAAAAGAGGTGTTGGCAAAGGCAATAATACACCAATTGAAAGCAGCTATCAATTCTTATATAATAAACGAGTTCCTATTCCATTCAGCATACCCATAATGGTCAGATTATCTGTTGAGAATGAACAGAGAACTATATAATTGCATACCAAATTCAGCTGTCCATCTTCCTCCCAGTTAAGACACACCACAGCCACACTATGAGACTTTATGCTTCTCAACAGCTTGCCATTCTGTTTTTGCAAACAAAAATTTATTATTTAGCAACATAAGCAGCAAAGGTGGAGCATATCAATAATAAGAAGCGGGTGCAATTGCATCACATTCAAATGCATGAAATAAGTACCATTAGTTTCAGTCAAATAAATCAGACTATATATCCATTTCTTTTAACAAGCACAGCACCCCAAGCTTACAGAGTAAACACTTAACCTGAGCATGGCGATGATTTTTCAACATATTTAGAATCATAAAGCCCCAGCCAAGAATGGCAAGGAACTTTCAGAATTGCTGAATACTCAATTAGAAATTATCTGCATGTTTCGACTCTTCAAGAAATAAGGTTTAGGAAATATATTTCAGAAGGGAACCATTCGTTTTTGGTGAAATTGGGCTTCTTGGATAGGATTTGATGAGGGCGGTTGAGAATTGAGATGGTAAAAGTCAGGGTTGTACATGGCAAGCTGCAATTGGGAAGTATTTTGTCTTGGGGAAATTGATGAGGCAAAGAAGCAGGAGCATCTCAAGCTTCAAGTGTTGATTCTTATCCAGAATTTCCATATTCAACTCACATGAGATCATGCATGTGTCAAACAATATGATGAATGTTCCTTCTTTTCTTGTCTTTTTTTAAGTCATTATCATATTAGTTGTTTCCCTCAATTGTCTCTCTGTTATTTTTGGGAGTAAACAATTGTCAGTTTAGCATAATTTGGGTGCCATCTAAGTCTATTCAGTTACCTTTCTAATGAAACCAAGATCTAACAATTCTAATCTGTATGTCGCAAGTGATGGCCAATTTATCTATATAGTGTTAATCTGTGGACAGATTTTCTGTCTTATGAAATTTAATATGATTTGAAGTCTATTACTTAAATTGATACTTTGTTACTCATTCGGGAAAGAAGTTACGCACTGATTCAACTTGCAAAATTGTAACTAGAGTTGAAACTAGAGTCATAGTTTAGATACTGACTAATGAGGCTTACAGTGGTGTTTACTCATTGGCTGAAGATAACTTCGGGAAGCAAATGGAGAGTGTTAGGAAATTCTTACCTCATGCCATTAGATGGAAATTTGGATGAACCAAATTAGAAGGATTTCTCAAAGGAAGGCAAGAGAATTGAGAAGGTCATGTTTACAAATTGATCGGTTTCTCATTAGTGTCCCCTTCTAAGGAGTTAATGGGAGTACAGAAATATTGTTTCCTCGCTGATATGCATGCTTTTATTTGGGTGTCGTTTTGTATTGTCTTTGCCTTGCATTATCTTTCCATTCCATATATCTTGCACTTTTTTGGGTTATTTTCTTAATGAAAAGTTAGATGCCTATTATTAAACATGATATTTGGGTCCTTAGAGAGTTAATCTAGCAAGTACTAGAGAAGATAAGTGTTTCAAGTAAATATGCGGACATAATTAAGGATATGTAGAATATAGAATGGTGTGGTGGCTAGTGTAATAACTGTGAGGGATCAAGGTAGTGATTTCCCAATTTCAATTGGGTTACATCAAGGATCAACTTTAAGCCCTCATTTGTTTGTGCTTATCATGGATGATTTAACATGAGGCATTCAAGATAATGTTCCTTGGAATATGCTTTTGTTGATGATATTGTTTCGGTGGATGAAGCAAGCAGGGACGAATGCCAAGTTGGAGCTATAGAGATGACCTTTGGATCAAAAGGTTTTAAAATAGATAGAATGAAGACAGCGTATATGGTGAGTAACTTTAGTTATAGTAGGATGGATAATGAGATGGTGAAAATTGATGAGAAGGAGATTCCGCAAAGTGATTATTTTAGGTATCTAGGACCAACTATAAATAAAGAAGGTGATATAGAGGATGATGTTTTACAGAGAGTTAAAATAGGATGGATGAAGCAGAAAGGTGCATCCAGAGTGTTGTGTGATCGACGTATTCTTTTAAAACTTAAAGAAAAATATTATGGGATATTCATAAGGCCAACTATGATGTATAGTGCAGAATGTTGGGCAATTAAGAAGCATCATATAGATTAATTCAGTGTAGCTAAGATGAGGATGTTGAGATAGATGCATAGCAAAACTATGAAGGATAAAGTAAGGAATGATCATATTAGAGTCGATTTGGTAGTAGCTATGAGAAATTCGTTTGAGATGGCATAGCCATATTCAACGGAGGCCTTTGAATGCTCCAGTATGGAGGATTCAGATTAAAGGAGCTAAGAGACCAAGGAAAAAACCTAGAGAAAAGACAAAGTTAGCATACGCCTTGGATCAAGTATAACCTCGAATAGAGCTGATTGGAGAGTGATGATCCATGTAGCCAACCACATTAAGTTGGGATAAGGCTGAGTTGTTGTTGTTGTATACTTGGGTATTTACAACTAGATGCTTTTGTGGCCAGTGTAAGGAATAGTTTTGGTTATCAGGTTATGGAAGGAATAAATGGTGGTTCATTGCATGAATTCCTTGCATTCCTGACAGCAATCAAGCCTTGGATACTGCTTTACACTACTTTAAAAGGGCATACCCAAAGCACAACGCTCCCACCAAAGCAAGGTCAGGGGAGGGGCATATATACACAGCCTTACCCCTGCTTCACGGGGAGGTTGTTTCCTAATTCAAATATGTGACCACCAGGTCACAATAAAGCAACCTCATAGTTGCACCGAGGCCCACCCTCTACTACTTTATACTACTTTATGCAACCAAATATATTTCTGCTACTATTTATTGAATCTTCAATCTATGTAAGAGTTTCCTAGTGCAACTAACTCTCACATCCCCCAGATCTAAAATCCCTAAGACCTTGTCGGAGAGAATGAAGCTTCACTTGAGTAACATACCTAGCATCCGTCAAACATTATAAGGCAGAAAAATTTCCCGTCTCAAACTCAGAAGACTTCACACATCCCTAAAGGCTAGCTTCCCAAAGAACTTCGCAAAATATATATCTAGGAGTTGGCAAGACAAACGAAATATAGATTTAAAGAATTATCATCATAAATAGCAACTAATTAATAGCTCAAGGAGATAACCAGTTGCAAACAGCTCAAAAAACTGCAGAGATGTTTTATTGATCTACCTCTTAAGTCCCTCGTACCTCAACATCATGTAGTGAAATAGTCCCATCTTCAAGCCCAACAGCTATTGCTTTACCATCAGGGCGCCAACATAGAGCCGTTATGCATTTTCCTACTGACGATGAATCAATTAGTCCAAAACCATTGTTAGGCTCTCTTTGGTTGGAAGTCTCTTTTAATTTCAGATTGATTTCTTAAAATAAGTCAACAAATAATAATAACAATTAGTATTAATGGTAGTAATAGTAGTAGTACTTATAACGTTATTATTATTTCATGGGTGGGGCAAGGGTTTCGGAAAGGAGGTGGGTTTCAAGGGAGAGAGAGAGAGAGAGAGGGAAAATGGATTGTTTCGATTTCATTCGTATTACGGATGTCAAATGATATTTTTTTAACCCGTCATAAACACATGTTCATTGAAGTGTTTAGAGTGAAATAGTTGAAATGGATTTCTTCCGAAATAGGTAAGATAGCTCCTCAGACGTAAAGCAAAGAAAAGTCAGTTTTAAGCTGCTCCATTGCCCTAATTTCTTAAGAAACGAATAAATTCCACCGAATTCTTCTTTAGTAGTAAGCATTTACACCTGTAAATCCAAAGAGAGTGAGGAAAATGAAAACCTGGAGAAATTGTCCATAGCCTCTGCCAATTGAAGCGATGCAGGAGGATCTTCGAATCCTCTGTAACCATGGCCAGAAGATCCTTCTCTGGGTTCCACTCTGCGAATTTAACCTTAACAATGGAGAAGATTGAAGTAGGGAATAAGCACCGAATGAGTATAAAACGACACAAATAATCCAAAACAACAAAAACACAAAAAGACGACGATGTGAATAAAAGAACCTGAGAGGCAAGTGGCTTATCGAACTGAAGCTGAAAGGGTATGGTTGCTTGGGCTTCCTCTGTTTCCATGGCGGGCGCTCTACAGTTCTGAATTCTGATACGACCGGCGTGAAGTCTAGAAAATGAGACGGTGGTGAGAACCTTGAAGAAGAACCCTCAGCCCTCACAGCGAGGGCGGGAATTTTAGTGGGAGGTCGTTTGGGAAAATAATTGCATCACCCGCTGGTGAGTCACCTGATGAAGGCTCAGGGCCGTTTGATAACGCTTCTGCTGTTTCTGTTTCAAGAAACGGCAGAAACAGAAATTACTGTTTCCGGAAACAGAAACAGGTAAGAAGGGTGTTTGATAATTCTTGTTTCTGGAAACAGAAACGGGTAAGAAGGTGTTTGATAAATTTTATTTCTGGGAACATTTTGGACAGATAATTCTTTTTTTTTTTTTTTTTTTTTTTTTTTTGTAAAATGGAACGGAAATGGGAATGGAGTTCCGTCTAATCTCGTTTTTTCAGTTTATTTTTTTTTCACTTTTTGTTTTAGAAAAACAGAAACGGACCAAACAAAAGATTCCGTTTTTCGTTCCAATAGAACAAAAAAAAACTCCAGAAACGTTTTTTTAGAACGATACCAAACGGAGCCTTACTTTCTTCAGAAACTCATGACCCTTCATTTTAATCATACCTACAACTACCAATTTCCTTATCTCGAACTTACATCATAATGTTACGAAACATTATATGTCAACCAATAATAGTAGATTAAAATGCAAATATTCCCATGTTTATGCCATATGTCTTACAAGTTTCCAATAGTTGGTCATTGCCCTCTAACTACCACATTTATTTATGTCTATGTTATTAATGGCCTCTAGGATATCGGTATATATCCTTCGCTT